>NW_008824231.1:2067379-2070786 GCF_000699105.1 Pygoscelis adeliae
CCATTGACTACAAAATCAGGAGAAAAAAATAAAGAGAAAGGACAAGTTTGAAAACAAACACCAACGAAGTGGTAGGAGCATGGAAGTAGTTAACAGTTGAAAGAATGGTGGATTAGGTGTGACCCTATGAAGGCAGAGAGAGAGAGAGAGAGAGAGAGGTATCAAGTATTTTATTAAACTCAGAGAGGTCTAACCCTTGAAAACTGAAGGTAACGCTATAATGTATGATTTTAAGCAATACCTGAAAATCAGTTTTGTTTTTTTTTAAGAGTAATGACAAGGAAATGCAAAAAAACAAACCAAAACAACAACTTAAAAAAAGGAAAGGAAAGATGGTAGAAATCTATGCATAAATAAGAACTGCTAATTTAAGCTAAAACAAATTTATCAGTTATAAATAATAGATAGTAAATGGATAATAAACCGGAATGGAGAACTTATAAACAATAGTATGAGGATATTAGCTGATGAATTGTACAAAATAAAAAAGCAAAAATACAGTTAATCAAGCCTTTATCATCACTAGAAAATCCTATGGAGGGAGATACTTAAGCTGGAGTAACTCAGATAACTAATAATAACAATCCTTTCTGTTTTATCTTCCAGAGGTAGAACAGAAAAGTAATCTATTCCAACTGTATGGATATTATTAATTATAAGTTGCTTGACTTTGTTTCACTTGATTTTAATTTAATTTTATTATTGTATCTGAAAAGGGATAGATACAATATTTTTATAGGTCAATTGCCCTGTCTGAAGATAAAAGAAGAGAAAAACATGAACAAGCTAAAGTAACTGGGAAAATTGGATCCAAATCAAAGGTGTCTCTATCTCCAAACAGAAGAAACTCTGCTTCTTCCAGTGATGATGGATATATCTTATTTTATTAATAGTGAATATGATTAATAGATCACCAATTCATAAAGGTGTATATGTAATACAAAAACACACATGGATATGATTTTGTCTATTTATAGAACTGAATATTTTGAGTGTTGAAAAGTGAAGGTAAATCAGTTAGACACAGAAATGTATCAGTTGTATTTTAAAAGGCTGCACATTTGTGTAGTGCTACAGCCAAGACATTCTAAAACAACTGTGAACAAACTGATGGACCTGGGATAAGTAAAAAGTAGCATAGGGTACAAACCAGAGGTTTCCCAACTATGGAGATATCCAAACACTACTTATGTGTAGAATATGCAATCTGTAGCAATTTGATTGACAAACTTAAATTTTTATCAAGGAGCTGATCAGGTAATTTTAGGAATATATAATGATATTTCTTCTGAGATTAGAGCTCTGCATCAATGACGGACTGTGGAACAAGATAGAATTTTCTGAACAGTCTCTACAGAAGGAAGACAGCAAACAGCAGGGCAAGGCAGGCATTACAGTTGGTAAATTACAGCTTTCTGCTTCAGTTGTGATCAAGAGTGATTATGAAATTGTCCCATCTATTTCCAATCTGTAACTGTCTATGTAGGCTCCAGTTGTCTTTGTGTGTGTTTTGTGTCCAAAAATGCCATAATTTTTCTAATTTATAATACGTATGTATGTGTATATTTAGTGTAAACTCTATTGAAGGATGTTATTTCTTACTACATACATTTTAAAGTAACACTTATTAAAGAAGTCATTGCAATTGTGTGCTATAGCAGGCCAGTAAATTTGGGGGTGAATTTTAATCAATTGCAACAAATGCTAAGGGTACTCAAAAGGTAGACTGAGTTGGACTTCATGCCTGAAAAATCATCAGGGTGATTTTGGTGATTGTGCAAATTGTATAGACTATAACAATTCAAAGCTCAGCAGGTTGGTGTGTAACCAATACTTGATAACGACGGGCTGCCCTCAGACCTTTGCAAGTTACCACATCACACAAGCAGATAGGAAAAAGTGAAAGCCTTGAAGAAGATCCATTGCCCTGTCCTGATCCTGACCTCAAGTACAACAGTTTAGAGTCTTAATACTAAAAACTATTAGTGAGATCTTTGTTTCAGTAAAACCTTTGTTTTATAGAAACATGAATTTCAGAAAGGCTTTGCTGACGCAAACACAAATTTTAGACAGACATACTTTATTTCAGTCTAACACTTGATTTTCTTCCAAACAAGTAAAGCTCTTAACAATTCCATTCTAAGTTTACTATCTGACGTGAGATAGCAATACCAGAAGTACAAGTAGGCAGCACTAGCAAAGTGCAGGTTAAGGGTCATAGGCACTATTACTGTTGAAGTGCCAAAAACGCGTTGCAACATAGCAGCAATGGCGTAGTGAACTGTCAGTATTTCTGCAGGAGTTACAAAACCAGGAAAGTCCTATGACACAGCAGTGCAGGGCTACTTTTTCCTTTCCTTTGAAGCCTTTCCAGTCTCACAGAAGAAAAGAAGATCCTATTTTGGTGAATAAGAGCATATCTTGCAGTATTCTCCTTAATCTTTCCAATTAGATTTTTTTTCACTGCTTTGTCATGTTTCAGGGACACAGTTTTAATTAGGACTGCACAAAGTAGTATAAATGCTGCCACTCTGATAGACCCATTAGGCTATCCTCCTCCAGCTTCACCTACTTGGTCCCATGGTCTCTGAAACAATGCAGCCTCCACAATCATAAATGGAAGCCTGAAACAGCAAACTTACATAAGAGCGTGAGCCATCATGATTCAAACACAGGAGAAAAGATAGGAAAATGCTTGTCATTTCAAAGGTCTCTGAGGAAGCCTTTAAAACAGCTTTCTAAAACTATGCTGGTGGGGAAAAAGAAAAAGAAAAAAAAAGAAAACCCCAAGATCAAAAAGTTTTTATGTTTGGTCCATGATCAGCTGCTGTGGAGCAAAAGTGGCTTGGTAGCTTTCTACTCTTACAGTTACAGCACCAGCACTGGCTATGACAAGCTTGATGTTTACCATCCCTGAAGTCTGGCTAGCTTTCCAGAATAAGAAAATAAAGGAAATCCCTGTGAAATTGTGAAAGCTTCTTCAAAGATTGAGACAGAAATTCAGGAATGGAGAAACTCTCTACTATAAATACAGGGACAGAAGGACTGTAAAGCCAAGAAAGGATCATAGAATCATAGAATCATAGAATCATTAAGGTTGGAAGAGACCTCCAAGATCATCGAGTCCAACTGTCAACCCAACACCACCATGCCCATTAAACCATGTCCCTAAGCGCCTCATCTACACGTCTTTTAAATACTTCCAGGGATGGTGACTCAACCACTTCCCTGGGCAGCCTGGTCCAATGTTTAACCACTCTTTCAGGAAAGAAATTTTTCCTTACATCCAATCTAAACCTCCCCTGGCGCAACTTGAGGCCATTTCCTCTCGTCCTTTCGCCAGTTACTTGGGAGAAGAGACCAACACCCACCTCGCTACAACCTCCTTTCAGGTAGTTGTAGAGAGC
>NW_008824231.1:2071939-2082155 GCF_000699105.1 Pygoscelis adeliae
GCTAGCTCCTCCGCCAGCTCTCTCAGCACTCTCGGGTGGATCCCATCCGGCCCCATAGACTTGTGAGTATCCAGATGACGTAGCAGGTCGTTGACCGCTTCCTCTTGGATTATGGGGGGTTCATCCTGCTCGCCATCCCTGTTTTCCAGCTCAGGGCGCCGAGTACCCTGAGGGTAACTAGTCTGATTGCTAAAGACTGAGGCAAAGAAGGCATTAAGTACCTCAGCCTTTTCCTCATCCTCGGTGACAATGTTCCCCCCCGCATCCAATAAAGGATGGAGATTCTCCCTGGCTCTCTTCTTGTCATTAATGTATTTGTAAAAACTTTTTTTGTTGTCTTTAACGACAGCGGCCAGGTTGCGTTCTAGCTGGGCTTTTGCCTTTCTCATTTCCTCTCTGCACGACCTAACGAGATCCCTGTACTCTTCTTGAGTCGCCTGCCCCTTCTTCCACAAGTGGTAAACTCTCCTTTTTTTCCTGAGTCCCAGCAAAAGCTCCCCGTTCAGTCAGGCCGGTCGTCTTCTCCGCCCGTTCTTCTTGCGGCGTACAGGGACAGCCTGCTCCTGCGCCTTTAAGACTTCCTTCTTGAAGATCGTCCAGCCTTCCTGGACCCCTTTGCCCTTCAGGATGGTCTCCCAAGGGACTCTCTCAACCAGCGTCCTGAACAGGCCAAAGTCCGCCCTCCGGAAGTCCATGGTAGCAATTTTGCTGCCTCCCCTCCTTACTTCACCGAGAATTGAGAATTCTACCATTTCATGGTCGCTAAGCCCAAGACGGCCTCCGACCACCACATCTCCCACCAGTCCTTCTCTGTTTGTAAACAGCAGGTCAAGCGAGGCACCTCCCCTGGTAGGCTCACTTACCAGCTGTGTCAGGAAGTTGTCTTCCACATGCTCCAGGAACCTCCTAGACTGCTTCCTTTCTGCCGTGTTATATTTCCAGCAGATGTCTGGGAAGTTGAAGTCCCCCACGAGAACAAGGGCCAGCGATCGAGAGACCTCTGCAAGCTGCTTGTAGAATGCTTCATCGGCCCCTTCATCCTGGTTGGGTGGTCTATAACAGACTCCCAGCAGGATATCTGCCTCGTTGGCCTTCCCCCTCATCATAGTTACTAAAAAACTGGCTGAAAAAAGAGGTCCAGTTTGTTCCAAAGGGTGGCAAAAAAAAAAAAGCTTTAAGATGACAGTGCAGACAGACATAAAAACACATACGGATATAAGATTGCAGATCACAGACACTATGGATAGGCAAATATTGCTTGGGAGAGAATGCTCTGGAGCTGCTATTCACTTTCTACTTTCTTTTCCCAGAAGATGCAGTAAGTAAACTCAAGCCTCACCAAACCTTCTGCTATAGACCCTCAAGAAGACATCTATTAATTGAACCCCACCATGCCCCCACACCATAAAGAGCTGCTGACGCATCCTATGGAACTGAGCTGCTCAGACCCAAATTTTAGGCTAATGTCATGCTGTCCCCAAAGTTACAGGGCAACCCTGTCTGTAGCTCCTATTCTTCTTGAATATCTATGAGCTTTTCACAAGTTCTAATGCTGACTAAAATCTGAAATCCCCAAAACTTGCAGAGATTCTGCTCTCTCCCCTCTGTGACTTTTGCAAATGCCACCTCAACAGAGTGGCTGAATGTGTTTCATCCCCTCCTTACCACTCACACTGACCTGACTGCTCATGGTTCAATAGAAGGCAACAGGCTTTTCCAAAGGTCTCCCCTGAAACGGCTGTCCTGAGAGCGACTGGACTAGATTTATGACTGGAAACGAAAGCAAAAAGACTCCTATGTGCTCACTGGCCTTAAACCATGCTAACACTCTTAATGCATGAAGGAAGTTTTCTTCACTTAGTGTGGAGAGGACAAAAATCAATCCAATGCAAGTCAAAAGCAGGGCATAGTGAGAGGAAAAGGTAGGTTAGGACAATCTGCCAGGCAAGGCTGGTACAAGGGCCAGCCTGCTCTAGAAGCCTAGGTCAGAATTTCATAAATGAAAAGTGAATGAAGCAGTAAGACAAGATACTTTGAGGTACAGGTACCTGGGGAGACAAAGAGGGATCAGCAGCACGGGAGAAAGAAAATTAAAGACATTGATACTGAACTGCAGGAAAAGGGTGGCGAGATTGGGAAGCCATATAAGCAGGGAAAAGGGTGAGACAAAACTTTCATGGGAGTGAAAAGAGAACTGGGCTTTGCTAGGCAAGGAGACCCCCTGAACATGAAGAACGAAAGGTACTGGGATCTCAAAGAGAGATCCCAAAGGGGAGACAAGGACTGTCTGAGAAAGCAAATAGGAACAATGCAAGAAGGGGGAAGAAAAGAGATTAGAGTAGGAGCAAAGCATGATACGGGAGAAGGGAGCAGATGTGGAGGAACAGGGTAAGATAGAGCAGACAGGAACAAATATGGGAGAAATAGGTTGAAAGGTCAGAACCATAAAAAAAAATCCTTTCCCAGCTCTAGAATGAAACCCAGATTCCTGAACATCTCCAGTCTTCTGCTGAAAGCAAGCGGCCATGAAACTCAATAGCCTCAGGCTGATTTAATGCTGATGAAAAAAAGTGAATGACAACTAATTGCGACTAGTCATTATCTCATTCATTTGAAGGGAAAAGAGCTGTAGAGAAGATTTAAATACATTATGTTCGCTATCAGTGACAGCACACATGAAGGTCAATAAATCCTGAATGACAGATATAAAAAATTCCAGAAAATTGCAGCTTAAGGTTGCAAGTGAAGAAAGTGTCAGACAAATAGCAAAATTAAGGTTTGTAAAATCTGAATTCAACCCTTTTTGTGTAACCCTATGACATGGTTTTGGATGACCACTTATCTGTAATGGACAGACTTGTTCTACAAGTGAATCAAGTTTAGACCATGCCAACAGTGGGGGAAATGATTATTAAGCTCCTCCCACAAAAATAATTGTCAATTTGCATATCTCAGTGGCCTACTGGTTTTTTGAATGTGGCCCCTCTGAGACCCTTGACTGAAAAAGACTATTTGTATTCTATTTCTGTTTATATGCTACTTTAAGGACCTTAACTTTTAAAATTGGAATTGTTTTTGTTTTTTCTTCCTGTCATGGTTTAACCTCAGCCGGCAACTAAGCACCACACAGCTGCTCACTCACTCTCCCCCAGTGGGATGGGGGAGAGAATCGGAAGGGTAAAAGTGAGAAAACTTGTGGGTTGAGATCAAGACAGTTTAATAGGTAAAGCAAAAGCCACGCACGCAAGCAAAGCAAAACAAGGAATTCATTCACTCCTTCCCATGGGCAGGCAGGTGTTCAGCCATCTCCAGGAAAGCAGGGCTCCCTCACGCGTAACGGTTACTTGGGAAGACAAACACCATCACACTGAACATCCCCCCCTTCCTTCTTCTTCTCCCAGCTTTATATACTGAGCATGACATCACATGGTATGGAATGTCCCTTTGGCCAGTTGGGGTCAGCTGTCCTGGCTGTGCCCCCTCCCAGCTTCTTGTGCACCTCCAGCCTTCTCAGTTGGTAGAGCATGGGAAGCTGGAAAGTCCTTGACTAGTGTAAGCACTACCTAGCAACAACTAAAACATCGGTGTGTTATCAACATTGTTCTCATCCTAAATCCAAAACACAGCACTGTACCAGCTACTAGGAAGGAAATTAACTCTATCCCTGCCGAAACCAGGACACTTCCCTTCTGTGAAACCTTAAGTGCCTAATAGTTCCAATTGCCTATCCCCTTATGATACTGTAAACCAGTTAAGTCCTTCATATTAGTGCATTTTTCAAGTATCCTGTTTTCAGTAATGTATTAATTAAAATTCAAAACTAGAAAAAAAAGGCCAGTTTTGTCATCTCTTCCTTTCCTAATTTTCATCCACGTCCCGTACCATTTCCCCGTAACCCATGCAGCTCTCACCTACTGCCAGCCAAGGTTCACTTCATAAAGCTAGACACGCTGACTTTTTTTCTTCTTGTTAGTTTTAAACATAGTGCCATCACAGCATGTTCCAAATTGCTTCCTGAATTCTTCATTTGATGTTCTGCTTTCAGTCATATCCTCCATGTCAGCAATACCAAGTCTGGCAGTATTTCATTTCTTATTGTTTGAGTTAATAATCATACTCAGTTAAAAAACTATTCTGAACCACTTCCACAAATACACCTCCAGGCATTTTGTCCAGTTAATGAATTCCAGTCAATGCATGAATAGTTAACATTTACCATAAACACAACTTTGTCCTCTAATATGATTTTGTCCTTTGTGCTAGGAGAGTGCCAGAATTAAAGCATGATTATTACTGCACCCTAGATGAAAAAGTAGTTGGAGATTCTTTTGAACCCTTTCTGAAACTGACACACTAAAATCCTAAACTAGATGTATAATTTCAACATTAAGTAGAAGACGACTCTAGTGCAGTGAATGATTTAATACCCATAAAACCACAGTTCACCTCAAAGACTTTAATAGATGAAAATCAGCTGGAATGAAGACCATCACAAGAGCACTACACCACTTCAGGTTCTACAATAACGTTTCTCTCTTAAACGCTATTGCAGTAACTGAAGCGGTGTTTAGACTTTACGTTGACTGTCACTGAAGAGTGACATGGCTCTAAATGCATTACCCCCAAACAGCAGCTACACCTATGGTGGCAGATAATTCAGTGGGTCAGCTTTTGTTATGCAGGCAAGACAATGAATCCAGACAATAAGTTCCAATTTACACAATGATCTATTGTTCTGTCTCCCAACCCTGAGAGACACGATCCATCTTACGTTGCAACTGAATGGCACCACACCATCAACCACTGTTGACTCATTGGTAATCTTGTTAGTTATCGAAGTGAAACGGCCAGACTGTTGCCTCTGAATCATAGGTAACAGTGGAAAAACAAATCCAGCTAAGCACATTATTTGGTTGCTGTGATGGTGGTTATCAGAAAATGATCTATTCTAATCAAGCAATCACCAAGTCTGACTTGCTTTTTATTCCCATGAGTCCATCATGTTCCAGCTCCAGTCCCAGTCCTTATTTCCCTAGCATACAAGAACCAAGTGGATACAGAACCAGGTAGTCTAGATGGAAGTGCCCTAAGTACCGGACCACTGTAACCTAAACTTCCTATGGAAAAGGGACTTAAGATAATCAGGCCTTCTATTAACACATCTGTCCTTTTGTTAGCCCCTCCCAACAACTTTTAAACTTTTGCTGAATTCCACCAGATTTGAGTCATGACCTCAAGCTTTGAGGTTATTACACTTGTAGAGGTTTTGTGAAAATCAGGAGCTGGCTAGAAGAGAAAAAGCCAGACTTCCACTCCTTTGAGAAAAAGGCAGTTGTAACTCTGTGTCTTGTGCATACTGTGTCAGCCACCTGACTGATCTCAGGCGATACCTGATATCTCAGCTGATACCTTGATGCCGTGACAGACCTCAAGACAGCACAGTTCATACTGTCTTTGGGACAACACTGGTGGAAACTGGTGGTGAAGAATGAAACTTGACCCCTTTCTTACAAAAAAGTTGTATTTGAGTTGTGAACTCGTTTGATTCACCAAACCCAATTATTCCTTGGTTCCAAATTTCAGTTCATGTTGAACTCATGGTCAACCCTGTGAAGTAGACCTGTTACTGCTGGTTTTGGCAGGGAACTACAAGCTGTTTTTTATGCAGCTTAGGCCATCCATGACAGCTTCGCATTAATTTAAGCAAAAGACAATAAGCTGCATCTGCATAGCAAAATTAAATATATTTTAAATCATTAACTAATTAACTCTCAGTTCCCTCCCAAGAAGTACGTAACAGTTTCCTTAGCCTCACTTTAATGCAACAAAAGAAGTGAAGCTAGTTAGGCCCAGTGCTGTGGCAAATCCATGGGACAGTCACCACTAGGACTTCAGAACCTCCTGATTGCCGGTGCAACGCTCTCTCCCCAGCCTATCTTGGCCCTCTGGCTGTGACAAAACTAGCAGCTGCTTGCAAAAACAAGCTGAAGGACAGAGATAACAGCACCTGAATGCTACATGAACAAGGGATTGTGGTAGCTCCCTTTAATAATATAAACCAATTATTTTCTTCTGGCTCTGTTTTCCTCCTTAAAAAGGATTAGTCAAAGGGTTACGTGGGATTATGGAATTAGCTTTTTATCCCTGAAAAATGTAAGTTCAAATATTAGTTTGGGGCATGAATGAAAATCAGTTTCTTCCACTCCAGCCTAGTGCTTATATGTTGGGAAAGCACGACGCAAATTGGCAGAACAGTCCCAGGAATGGAATAGCAACAGTAGCTTGTATACAAGTATACACAGAAAGTGTGTGTGTGTGTATGTATATAGTATACAAAGTACATATATACATATATCTACTTACACTAAAGAATAGGGAAGGTGGAATAGGTGAGCATGTTTAGAGATAGGATGGCTTTGAAATGTTGACACTGAATCCGAATCAGGAGATCGAGGTTTAGTTTTAGCCCTGCTATGACTCCTTGGAGTAATCTTCACCAAGCGAGAGTCACCTTTAATCACCTAACACTGAAGTATCTGGTCTAAGCTGGTCATCAAAGCTCCTCTTCAGTTTCGGCAGAAAGACATGCACAAGATTATCTATTCCACCCACCTTCCACACCTATCCAATGATGACAGTAAAACGAACGTACACAGTCCTTTGGAAGTAGATCTCTCTCTCTCTTAGGTTGAGATGTACCCAACCTAAATCCCTTCCCACTCCCCATCTTTGTCTTGTCCAATCTATTTAGATTAAAGTTGCAAAATCAGGTGACTCTTTTTATTGACAATTCACAGCAAAAGGATCCTGTTATGTGCCATGGAAAATCAATGTGACTAAAATACCAATAAATTATTGAGAATGAGATGACAGGTCTCATTTTATGGGCCACTTCCAGCAGGAAAAAAAGGTTGGAAAATTATGGACAACAAAATAACCCTTCTCCCACTAAGGCTGTCGACCAGAAAATGTTACTAAGTGAATCTTCTGTTCCAACAGAAAAGACAGACTCTTCTTTATTAAAGGAGATACAACTTTTGTGTACAGGCTCATGACAGCAGCGGACAGGCAAACAGGCTTTCAGTTAAACAGTAGTTAGGCTTGAGTTGACTCAAAAACATATAGAGAACTATTTAAAACAAATCAAAATTGGATAGAAATGGAAGCAGTATAGAAGTCCAAACTCCAGTCTCTACCATGGTGTGCACTGTGAAAACAGTCAACTCAAACTGATCCAGTTAAAAGTAGGAACATTATTTGGAGGCTGTGCATTTTAGCTCTAAGTGCCCTTTGGTCTTGTAGAAATGTATGCTGACATAACAAGCACAGAAGAGACATATTTTCTTCTTCTGTTCTACTGGAATACCCAAAATTCAAGAGATTTCACCAATAGGAACCTTTGTCCTGAAACTTCATTCACACTCATGAAAAGTTTTGACTTCCATGACCTATTAAAGATAAGTCCTTTCAGAAAATCAAAGCAACAGAACACAGTAAACAAAGTGCATGAATGTATCTGTAGAAAGCAGCCTTTGTCTTCAGAATGAAAAGAAAAAAAAAAAAAAGGCAAACAAGAGAGTACAGCCTCTGGCAGTAGAGCGATGCACGGAATATTTGATTGTTCCACCATCCAGGCAATTCCTGGTCTTATCCTGCAACACAAATATAGTTTGCCTTAGAAAACTTAGATTGCTTTCAAAAAGAAACATAGAACAGTTACTTTTCCTAGACATAGAATTAGAAGAAAATTTCCCAAAACTTAAAAATATAAAGGTCTTAACAATCCAACTGTGAAGAATATACACCTTTCTTTGAGATGGAATGCTTTCTGCAACAATGAGTTATTTCATATTAACCATAACAATCAATAGGCTTAAACACGTATTTCACTTTCAAAGAGAATTTAGTTAATTTGAAATAAGGGTACTCAAAAGCTCAGTAAGAACATCCATAGATCGTTTAATGCAGTTTAATCAATCATTTTAAAAAGCAAGTAAGATTAACATTTATAACTTATCCTTTTATAGATAACTAAATAATAATTCAGACCTATGTTACTGATATAGATGAAGAGCGTAGGAATTCAAATCAGATGAAGAACCTGTTCTTTACAGGTTCCTGAGGCAGAAAGGCTACCATTTTGATTCCTACCTACTTGTCTTCCTGCTGCCAAATGCCAGTGCAGCCACGAAAGACAGACTGTTGTTACAAAGCCAGCAACACTTATTTTACTTCACATTTTGTAGCAGGCTCATACTTCAGACCAACTTCAGGCCATAGCTTTCTAATTTTTCTCTAAATCACTTGGCACACTTTTGGGAGCTATAAAACAAAATGAGTGATGATACATAACAATTGTGTGTGGCAGGGAAAATATATAGCATTCCTCTTGTGTGGACAAACTGCAAACCTGGAGAATGCCAGGAGCACAGCCTACCTTTATACTCAGGGACAGTTTTAAGCTTTTGACAAACAGTTAAAGATAAATCCTGTAGTAATAACAGACAACAAAATGGTACATTTCTCCTAAAAGCACTTACACACACTCTGGAAAGATGCCCAGAAAGAGCCTGAGGCATGAAAATAAATTATAACATCTGTAAGTTTTCCATAATAAGTCAATAAGACTAGAGTAGTACATAGATAACGGGCAGTGAGGATACCAACTTTCTGAAAAGGGAAATTGGAAGAGGTAGATAAAGGGAGACACTGTAACGCAAAAGCTCTTCTTAAAGGTAGATTATTATTCACGGGAGATAAATCCTTCTTTGCACTGATCAATACAGAAAATAGGCATTTCCTTGCATAAACTTCCCTTTAAACTTCTGGAGAAAGAAAAAGAAAAATCAAGTAAACTTTTGTTTCCATCAAGAATGAGACTGTTCTGTCAAGTGTGCAATTATTACTTTCCTATGGCAGAACTGCAAAATAACTATTCAGGAGTGATAATTCTCAGAAGACAGTCTTTCTTTGGTTCAAGCCATGAAGCTGTGATAACTCCATCTGTAGTTTGAAAAGGATCATGATGCCTTACACATTTCCTACATTAAACAGAAAGCATCTGAGGTATGATTATTTTTTTAAAATCAGTGTAAATAAGACTGGTGCAAAAATCCACATGCACACTTTTATGTTCGTTCCAACCAAGGTTACTTTAGTATATCTAAAATTGATAAGGAATACATTTAAATTGGGCAACAATAAACTATTCCTAATTTGGAAAAAGAAGTCCACACAACAATCTGCAGCATTTTAGTTACACCAGTGCACATTTGTGTAGAGGTACGTTTCAAAGAAGCAATGTGCCATAGTAAATTATTTGCTGTTAGAAAGGACAGAAACTTGCCCCATTTTTCCAGATTAACTCAATTAACTCAAGATCTAATTCTTGAAAAACTATGGGGCATACCTTCCTCTGTGCTGAGCAGACACAAAGCGGAAGAATACAGCTACACAGTAACCTCTTCTGCAGGTGTGGCTCCTACATCATTCTCAAAAGCGGGGCAAAACCTGGAAGCAGGACAATGATCCAATGTGGTCTGGTTGGCCTGAAAACAACGCAAAACAGGACACAACCCCCTTCTGAGTTATGTCTGCTGTGAGCAATCCTAACTGTCAGCACAAGGCATGTGAACCCCGATACACCGTCTGTGGCACCTGCTAACTACACCAGCCATGCTGGAAGCCAGGCATGGAGACATGCAGGGTCTGTCCTTTGTCGCATGCATCTTACTTATTTAATGCAAATGAGCATACGGCATCTGTCACTTTGGGATCCCAAATGAAGCTATATGTTTCAAACTTAATTTCAGAGTGAAGTCCATCGATGCCCTACTGTCTACTCCTGCAGCTTGAAAGGAAAAATCTCTGAAATGCGCACATTTTACAAAGTTGACATTGGTTTGGAGCATGTCCTGTCCGTGACTTTTGCAGTTATCTCCTTAGTCTTGATCTGACAAACTGTTTTGTTCAAACGCGAAGCAAAGGCCACGGCAATGGCAGTGTAAAACCTTTTTAGATCTGTAGCCCAGACTAACGGAAGGAAGGCGTCAGAAAAACCCGTCTGGGCGCACCGAGCGCCTGGAGGCGGTGAGGGGAAGGGCGCTCCCTGGCCTCGCGCTGCCGGGAACACAACGGACCGAGCCTCGGGGAAAAAAATAAAACCCACCGCGTTTCCCCGCCGCGGAAGGTGGAGGTGTCCGGCTGAGCCCGGCGG
>NW_008824231.1:2082864-2084635 GCF_000699105.1 Pygoscelis adeliae
GGTGGTGACGGTGCTCTCCAGCGTGCTGATCTTCACCACCGTGGTGGACATCTTGGGCAACCTGCTGGTCATCGTCTCCGTCTTCAAGAACCGCAAGCTCCGGAACTCAGGTAAGGGCTCGAGCCCCGGCACCCGCCCCGGCGGCGGCAGGTGGTAACGGGCGCCCGGAGCCCCACGGGCACCCCGGTCCCCGCTTCTAGCTGCCCTGAGGAGACCAGCCCGCTTGTGGAGTTCGGGCGGGCCACCTGCTAAAGGCAGGGGGCCAAAGAGTCCCCCTCTGTCGGTGCTTGCCCGATAATAATGTGCGCGGGGCCCTCCCAACGCTCGGTCCTGCGGCGGCCCTCCCTAGCACGCTGCCCCTGCGCGCCCCTTAGCCTGTGCTCTGTCCTGCCCCAGCCCTTAGGGGGGAACGCAGGTCACTAAGTGGCTCGTAATGAGGCATTGTGTAGTCTCTGTGGAGCTACTGATGAGGGGAATCGGTGCCATCCGATTAAAATACCGGCGCCAAAGAGCGTGCCCAAAACGGTCGGAGGAAGAAAGAAGGAACTTTAAAACTTGCTTAAGAGTACTTCTGAAGATGAGGTGCCGCGCGTGTGTGGGAAAGCGGCTCGGCCCGCGCTCCGGAGTCTTCGTCGGAGTCCGCAATAGCCTTTCACGAAATCGTCTTTCTTGTCTCCTCGCCGAATATCCTTCAACCAGAAAGCAGCAAATAAAAGTGGGGCGTTTTTCTTGACTCGTGTCTGTAGTCTTTCTTTGCGTGTGCTAAAATGTGGCTCTGCGTGTTTTATTTGCTAAACTTACTTGCTTTCTTTTCTCGTCTTTGCTGGGGGAGTTACACGTGTCTCAAACTACAGAACTCTGCAGTTAGCACCAACTTCTCGGGTTTGCCTCCTGGCCAACTTCGGACCTGATTCGCCCGTGTCCCACTGCCTGCGGACACTCTCTTCCCCCCACCCTGCTGAAGGCAGCCGGCTGCAGGCTGCCGGTCGTGACCTGCTGCGCGGGATCGGGCTGCCGCTCGCACCCCTCGCGCTCGGCTGGCTGTTGGGTACTGGTGCAGTGTAAGGCGCTTCCCCCGAAATAGCGGTGTAGCTACTAAAATTCTCATAGCACCAAGCAGTTCCTGAAACTGCTCGCTTCTTCGGGTCTTGAATTGCCATCGTTTTGCGGTGCGCTCGCGGGTCGGGGCAACAAAACTTTGCTGAGAGCTGATGAAGTCAGGTGCACAGCATCCCCTGCGCTCTCAGAGCCGGCGGGCTCTGCATCATATCGGTCCACCTTCACACCTAAGAGGCAGCGGGGTGCTTCCTCTCCAAGGGGACGGAGGGAGAACTGCTGGCTTGTTTCTCCCCGTGGTTTTTGTTTGTTTGTGGGTTTTGGTTTGTTTGGGTGTTTGGTTTTTTGGGTTTTTTTTAATGGGTGTCGCTGCCCGAGCGCTGTTGTGCTTCACGTGTAGTGACTAGAGCTCCTGCTAACTGGAAATAGGCACTCCTTCGCCCTTGTTTTAAATTAAATGATGCTTAGGAACAGAAGCAGTTTATAGAGGGATGAGACTTCCTCTCCCTAATCATTACACGTCTAACTGCATACGAGGGATGCCGGCGGGTCCCATTTACGTGGGGCTGAGTGATCACACCCCGTGGAGCAGCGCCAAACTTGAGGACGTCTGAAAGCGTGGTTTGGGTGAGCAAGGGAAGAAAAAGGGAGGGAGCTGCTCGGGGCGCCGGGCACGGTCCTGCGGCTCCTACTCGGGCTGTGCAAGGGAGCCAAG
>NW_008824231.1:2084997-2102050 GCF_000699105.1 Pygoscelis adeliae
CGTTCCCGGAGGGATTCGCGCCCGGGCTCCGGGGAGGCGAGCGTCCGGGGAACAGGCTCTCGCTGGAGAGCGCGGCCGGCCCGAGGCATCAAATCCCGGCCGAGGGGGAAGCAAGAGAGGGGCTCTCTTCTGAACCGTTTCCTTCGTTCAAACGACGGCAGAGGGGAGGGTTTGGACTGGAAGAGGGTGATGCCTGGAAGAATAAGTTTCAAGATACTGATCAAAGTGCTCTGTGGCGTCCTAAGAGTGTTGAAATAAGACGTGGTCTTCTTATCTAATTCAAATACCTACTAACTGATCTCCTTGTAGGATCATCCTTAATGTGATGTCACTGACCCTGTCGCAAGGATCTCTTCATCTCTGATAAGTACCATGAAGAATAGCAGGGAGTTCCTTCTGCATAATCTTCATAAAGTTAATACCTTTTAAATTGCCAGTTCTTAGTTTTCCATCAGGGAGAGATGGCTCTGGGGGATGGAGCTGAAAGAGTTTGGTGGTTTGGTAAATGTCCACAGAGGTCTTTTTCAGAGAAAGTTTATTAAGGAGGGAGCAGAGTGGAAGAGGACTGCAAACTCATGTGGGCGGAGTGATAGAGGGAACGGGAAGGTGGTGGAGAGCTAAGGCGGTGCTAAGGCGTGCCCTTAGCCTCCGACAAGGAAATAAGATGGACAGGCAGACGGACTTACAGGTTTTCCTTTCTGAGCAAACCAGAAGCAACATGTCCATACTCGCAAGGGGAACGGATGTGGTAGAAAGTGAAATGGTGAAGAAAAATGGCATGAAAGGAATTAGACTTGTAATAAGGGATGTCAGAGAGAGACAAGATGAAGCTAGTGGAATCGTTGTGACAAGAGACAGGGGGTCCAGATGACGGAAGAAAAAAGGAAGAGCACCATGAACGCTCAATTCTCTTTGAAGGAGCTAATGAGAGATTTTCTTGGACAGGGATGAGAGTTTGGGACTTCAAATAAGCCACAGGTGTATGAGGAATAAATTAAGCAGCTCTGCCCACTTCTCTAGTACAAATAGTAATCTTCCCTTCAGAAAGCAAAACAGGACTTTAGCATATTTCCAGGATTTATCAACACTATTCTGTCCTAGGCTTTACAGAGAAATCTGATAATTGCAAGCAATGTAATTATGCATCACTCTTCTTAAAATTAAAGTGTGACCAAAAGCAAATCTATTTTAATGCTGTTATATAATATGAGGCACAAGAATGGAGTGAAATAAAATGACCCGTTAGCCTTTATATTGGTAAGTATTATGCTCAGCACGAGAGAAATGGAGATGGGTAAGATTGGAGTTTTAGAGATTGCTCATTCACTCCTTAAACAGTGGGAATTTTGCCAACCTTACAACAGAAGGATTGTTTCATAGCATACAGAAGCCTCTTTCCCACGTTTAAATTTGTTTTTGGAGGGGGAGGGGAAAATTTGTGAAGGCTCTTCCAAGCAATGCATAGCATAATTGGTATGAATCAACATGCCTGTCTTCTTACATAACTGCACCCGGTCTTTCTGTGAGAGGCTGAGCAACTTCTGATCTCTAAAAGTGACTTAATTTACAGAAATTAATGCTTTTATCATTTCTAAATTGGGAGGGGAGTAACTCCAACACACTACAAAATTAAATAAAACTTTGTATATGGAAATAATAAAATAAATTGCCTTTCTATTTGAAATGTCAAATGTGTTCTGAATTTTCAAAAGCAACTGTTGATTTTGAGTGTCTTCAATTAAGCATGCCCAGGGGAAGGCAGCTTTTAAAGTGCTAAACTTTTGAAGTGCTAAAGTTTACATGTGCTCAGGAACGACTTCTGGATGGTCAAGTATCCTGAAGGCGCATCAAGTCAATGAAAACCACTAGATGCTTTTAAGAATTTCAGGATACATTTGTATAGCCATAGGTATAGCCATAACATTATGGGCTGGGGTAAGAACCCGATAGGAAGCACTTCCGAAGGTGGGAACTGGCAAAATATCTCCCACAGGAGGGAGAAAAAGCAAACCATTTGTATTTCATTGTCCTTAAAGCCAGCATAAAATCAGCTAGAGGTGAGAATTAGGCACTAACTCAATATCATGTCAAAGAGTAGTGAGGACGTGGGACCCTTTGACTTTTGGCAGAAGGCTTAATATTAACCTTGGTGCACTGCCAAAGAATACATTAGCAGAAAGTGGTATTTTTAGTGCATTGTGTCAACCCTCTTCGCTCTCTCCACTATTTTCCTTTCTATACATAACAGATAACACAGCACGATGAGACCCCGATTTCCATTCAAATGGCAAGGTGCTGTTGCAACACAAATTGAATCACAATTCATGTTTCTTTTACCTGTAAGAACATGGGTGTATTTGCATGTTTAGTTCTATCTAGTGTGTGTGTGGCTGGAGAGATGGACAATACTTCTCATATGTACATCCGTACAAAATAAAACATCCCTGAACATAGAATTGTAATTTTGGTACTCGCCTGTCTACTAAATAAAAATATTCAGCAATATAACCGAGTCTTGTACTATTTTTCCATGCTATTTCCCTTTCTGTAGCCTTCACTCCACATCTCTGTAATATACCTGAGGGTATGTTTTCTCCATTGTTATATGCTGTTTTCAGTTATTCTTCATTGCTTTGGCCACACCAGTTCTCTCTCTCTCCTTTATTCCTCCCCTATTATTATTCCTGTCCACTAGGATAGAGGACAGTTTTCTCCTGGGGTGGAATTCATCTCTTAGAAGACTACAGTGTGATACCCGTTTCCTAACTTCTTCCCTTGGGCTCCCTTTATAATCAATGGAGAAAAATAAGCATTTTTAGGGAATAGTTAATCTAACTTTTTTTTATATATACATTAGGATGACATGATTCAGCCCATAAAAGTGTTTTATTTCTCTCCACTAAAAACAAAGAGAATCAAGAGGGACTATCTAGTGTAGTCACCTACATTTAGGTGGGAAGAAATCAACATATGAAGTCAGAAGTCATCATGTAATAATTCTTCTAGTAACTTGTCAAGTTCCATTTTTAAATTAGCGCATTTTCCTCCCCCTCACTGCCTGTCCTCCAAGAGATCACATTGATCCAAATAAGACTCACATTAAAAAAAAATTTAAAAAATACCGATACAACTGAAATGTTCAATATGCTTCCTGGGTCCTGAAACTGCTTGGCAAAATTGTCTTTTAATATCAGCAGTGATGCTGACAAGAATATATTTCGATAAGCAGAGCGTGAGACCCCACTTTTTATGGTTTCAGCTAGGACCATGCTTAGCAGAATTTTTGTACTCCTGACTTCTTGAACCCTGGATCCGTGGACTTCTTAGCCCTGGGACTGTGTGTGTTTGGCCTTCGCATTCTCTCTCACATTCAAGATCTCTAGCCTTGAAGCTGCCCAATACAAAGAAATTCATGGGAATCTGACTTCATAAAAGTTCATTGAACCCAACACTCAAGAGTGAATATATAACAATTACAAATAAAGCTCTTATCTCTCTTTGTAATAATACTATGGTTCAAACATTTTTTTATTTTAACTTTGTGCTTATTAGTTGCTAATTATAGTGCATGTTTTTATTTGTAAAACTCTAATTGTCATTTAACTTGGATGAATCATTTCTCTATCTGGTGAGAACTCTTGTGCCATATTAATGGAGAATAAACACATATCTACCTCTCAACCTTTGTTTTTCCATGGTAAACAAGCCAAATGCTTTTAGTTTCCTCTAATTAACCAGGCTTTTCATTTCCTTGATTGTTTTAGGCCTTTCAGTTCACCTATCCCAGCTGAATTAATCTTTCTTGAACAGGAGAAAACTGAACTGTTCACAGTAATGCAGGTGAAGTACCACCAATACCATCAAGAAAATAATATTAACATTCTGTTCTGTTCTATCCTTCCCTGCATGGACAGAATGGACCAGATATGTCTTGGAGTTACATTTTCCTATTATGTGATAGCATCATATAGATGTCTCTTCTTGGTGCAGTCACTTGCTAATGCAGCTCTACTTTTTCTTCTGCCTTTTCAGTCCACATAATTATTATTCCTTCAGTACCTGACCTCATACCTCATACTATTATACTCTATCCACTTTCTGCTCTTTTAGTCCTCAAAGAAAAAAAGATCTTGACATTTCCCTGTACCAGTGTGGGCTCTCAACTTTATATTATCACAAAATTTTATTAGTTCTCTTTGTGTTTTGAGACTTCTGAATCAGACAAAGTTAGTCCAATGTAGGTTATCTCCCTCTCGTCCAACAATTTTCTTTCATCACCATCCAGGCAGTGGTAGCAACAGACTGTGTGGTACCCTAGCATATGTGCTTCCAAGGCTAGATCTGTTTAGAGCAATCTCCCAGGTACAGAAAGTCCAAGTCCAGCTTTTATTAAATAAAGATGATCAGATTAGTTGGTACAGCCACTTTGTACAAGCTCACATTGAATCTTATTCCATTTGTCTTTACCTGCATCTTTAGTTTTCCTTTCCTTCCAAATTTGTTTCTGCAGCCTTGTCTACAATTAAGGTGGGATTAAGAAGCCCGAAGATTTCTTGATTCATTCTTCCTTTGCAGTTGACTCACCACCTTAAATACAAGTCCCATGTTAGTACATACTCTATGGTAGACAAATGGATCTTCCAGGGGTGGCTAGCACTGCTTTAGTTTTCTCATTACTCCCTGACTAATTGTTTTTCTGACTTATTGCTAGCACCATTCCTGCAAAAAGAAACAGCAGTTGTGCCGGCACCATAGCGAGGGAGGAGGAAATGGGTACTAAAGTGTGGGAGCACCACAGGTGCAGGCAAGTCATGGCAAAACTGCTCTTCGGGATGCGTGTGGGAGCCCAGCTCTGTGCCATAGCCTGAGAGAAATCAGCACTTCCCTACTGGCAGCGAGGACCAGAGAACACATTTGGCCCCTTTTTACAGGTCCCACACATGGCTGCCTTTCCTTTCAGAAGCTATGACACCATCTCTGAGGTAACAGATGTTAACAAATTCCTGCTATCAATCAGTTGTATTCAATCTCTCTGACATTTTAGCTTTATCATAGATATGTTAATTAATTAATACCTGCCAGCCTGTCCTGTCCCCAAGCCCACCATTGTTGTCCTTATTAAAAACTGTAGCAAAATCTTTCTTCAGACCAGCAGCATTTTTAAGTTGATTTTCAGATTCCTCTTCCCCCAGTAAGTCCTCTTTCTTTTTTCCTTTTGTTAATGTGGTGAAAGGGCATTTTATTCATTTTAGAAGTCTTTGCAAAGCTGATTGTTTAGATTTTTGCCAGTTCCCATTTTATCCATTTTTGTTCTCCCTAGCAGTTTTCTTTGGTGGACATACCTTTTCCTGTTCCTTGTTGCCTCATTTCTTGCCCCTAGTATCCTGGCTGAGACAACTTTTCCTCCAGCTAGGTCTGGAACTTTTTCTTGTATTTTTTTTCCTCTTTTGGATGCAAGTTCCAGAGAATATTTTTGTATCTTTAATATGAAGAAATGCCAAGCTTCCTTCACATTCAAGTCCCTAAGCTCCTCAATACAGCTGACTTCACTTTCCTAATTAGCTTCTTTTATTTATCAAAATGTGCAAAACCCCTTCTTAGTTATGTCTGTTTTGTTTATTCTTCTATTTACTTTAAACAAAATAATCTCATCTGCTTTCAATACAACCTTATTTTCTACCACAGGCTCTTCAGGGTTGTCTTTGTTCTTTATTGAAACAAAGGCCGGGGTATGTTGGCAAACAGACCCTGTATTGAAGAAATCTACTGGGTGTATGTCCAGAACTCAACAGCCATTAGTATGTTTATTATCTCCTTTATGTATGAGGAGCTGCAGGGTCCCATCATTAAATTGTTTCCATTAGTATTTCCCTACTAAAACAGCAGTGATCTCATCCTACGGCAGGTTTCTGCGTCCTTCCCTGCACATTGTCTTTACAGCTCTTCCTCACTGTAATTTTGGTTTTTACCAGGATGTCATCCTCTCTTTTTTTCTTTTTTTTATTTTTTTATTTTTTCTTTTTTTTCTTTTTTCTTTTTTTTTTTTTCTTTTATGAAGACTATACACCTTTCAGTTAATATTTCTCTTCTCTGATCATTGGTGCAATTCCATTCTAACAGAATTATTTCTATAAAGTTTGATTTTAATTTCTCACTGGTTTTGGATCCTCTATTTTGTTGCATAGGTTCCTGGCATTCTTTTACTGACTCTACTGCTTTTCTTATTACCACTCCACTCGAATTCCTCAGTCTTTGAGCTCCTATTTTCTGTATTTGTTGCCACCACCTTCCTGAAGCCAAAATTCCCCCTGCCCTGGGTGTTAAATGAAGAAACTATATGATTCCTTCTCGGGCTTTCTTCCCATCTCTCAATTTCAAGTTCTTTTTATTCATTCTGCCAACTTGGATTGCAAGCTGGTATCCCATATGCTTAGGTGAAGTCTGTCTGTGAAGATACGAAACCTATTCTCAGAGAACACCTCCAAATGATCAATACTCCAAGTCTTTCTACATCACTTCTAGAATTATTCAGTCATGTGCCCATGACTCATATCATACTTCTAATCACATTTCTATTCTCTTCTCGGAGAGGAGACAGAATATATTCATCACCAATTCCATCCTCTTTTCTGTGAGACTTGGTTCAAACAGTAACCAGCTGAGAAAATAAATCTTCAAAGTTACTTACACAATAATAACTTTAAACTTTGTTAACCTGTTAATTATTCCAAAAGTAGAAGAGCAAAGTGAAAGCCAGTATTGTTCATTTGCAAATTAAAAAAATTACTTTAACAAAGGAAGTATCCTTCAGCGAAAGGAAGTAAAACTTCAGCTTTTCTACCAACAAGTAAAATGATGTTATATTGAGACATGCTGCTTCACTTCAAGACAAGTAAAGACATGCAGGTGGCATAGTCACTATGTGCCAACTGGGAGCTATCCCATCCCTCCTTTCTGTGAACTACAACTTATGGTTCTTAAGACTCTTGGAAATCTATATTCAAGAGACTGAGCATTCCAGCAAGCTCATTTGAAATCAAGCATTACTCACTGGAATGCACAGGGTGTAATCTTAGGATTGTTACAGAGGAAAAGTTTCACACAACACCTTAGCTGGAATTTCCATCTTCACTCAGACAAACCTTCTGGTCTGCAAACTCAAGACAGCATGCAACTTTAACACACCTTTGTACTTTCTTCCATGTTGTCCTTTAAAATTAGAGGGCCATTCTTTTTGGCCTCTCAGGTAAAAGTTAATTCCTCCATTTTCTTCTAAGCACCTCAGCAAACCCCTTCTGATGTAGTAAACTGCACAGTAACTGCTACTGCAATGCTCTGAAGTGAAGCCACTCGTTGCTGGGGGCATTTTTAGCCTCATTCATTGAGGCTGTTAACAATTCTGAGTTCAGGCTTAAGGACTGCATCCGTCATCTCTCCAAGAGCTGCTAAGAATGGTGGGTGTTACCCACTGTACTGAATACAGAGAGATGCAGAAAGAGTCAGCACACCATTACTTCTTACATAAGCATGAAATGAAAATAACAGATTTCCCAAAGTGTTCACAAGCCAAGGAACTTATTGGGCATCAAGCTGTTCAGAAACAACCCCCACTTTACACCTATGTGCAAAATTGCTTAATTCCATTATCTACATGGTTAGAATTCACAAAAAGCAGATGTGAATCACTTTACACAAGGAATACTTGTGTACATTCTGAAGCAGAGGGATGACCTTTCCCAAAGCTTTCCTACAGGAACCAGCTAACTACACTATTAAAGTGTAGCTAACTACCAGATAAAACTGGTAACTTAATTGGTAGCTACATTAAACCAGGTAACTAACCAGGTAAATAACTGGTAATGACATTAAACCATCTAACTATACTATTCAAAGCTCCACCAAAGCTGATCATGCATTCTGTTCTGAGAAAAATGCTATGCTCTTTCAGATCCCCTGTGCTTCATTCATGAAATGTAAATAAAAATCATCCGCAAATGACTGAGAGATAAGTACTTTGGAAACTGTACGAGATGCAGCTATATATTCCTTCTTTTACCACCAAACACTGCCAGTACCACTGAGGCCAAAATAACTTATCTGAAAAGTTGAAATGCCTTCCACAACACTTCCAGAAATTTCATGTATAATTTATTTTCAAGACAGGATTACAGGCCTGTGGGTAGCCTCAGCCTTATGAGAATATGTGACATGCTTCCAATTAGTGTCTCATTCTCAGCTGTTGCTTTTTAGATTAATTATATCATAACCTAAGCAAAGTTTGACTTAATTAATCGTTGGAAGACATGCAGTCAATAAAATTGCAGGATGCTATAAGAAGGTACCACTTCTGATTCATTAATAAGGTAATGAATAGTTGATGGAGTAACTAATCCTGGAAACTATTTCCAAAAACATGAAGGACAAGAAGGTGATTGGTAGTAATCAGCATGGATTTACAAATGGAAAATCATGTTTAACCAACCTGATAGCCTTCTATAATGACATGATTAGCTTGGTGGATGAGGGAAGAGCACTGGATGCTGTTTACCTTGACTTTAGTAAAGCTTTTGAGACTGTTTCCCATAACATCCTCATAGACTAGCTGACAAAGTAGGGGCTAGATAAGTGGACAGTGAGGTAGATTGAAAACTGGCTGAATGATTTGGCCCGGGGGGTTGTGATCAGTGGCACAAAGTCCAGTAGGAGGGCAAGCCACTAGCGGTGTGCCTCAGAGGTCAGTATCGGGAACAATACTCTAACTTCTTCATTAATGACCTGGGTGATGCAGCAGAGTGTATCTTCAGCAAGTTCACAGATGATACCAAACTGAGAGGAGTGACTAATAAGCCAGAGGGTCATGCTGCCATTCAGAGGGACAGGGACAGGCTGGAGAAATGGGCTGACAGGAACTTCACGAAGTTCAACAAGGGGAAGTGTGAAGTCCTGTACCTGGGGAGGAACAACCCCAGGCACCAGTATGTGCTGGGGTCACCCAGCTGGAAAACAGCTTGGCAGAAAAGGACCTGGGGGTCCTGGTGGACAACAAGCTGATCATGAGCTAGCAATGCACCCTTGCAGCAAAGGCAGCTAACAGCCTCCTGGGCTGCATCAGAGTGTTTCCAGCAAGCCAACGAAGGTGATCCTTCCCCTCAGCACTGATAAGGCCACACCTGCAATGCTGTGTCCAGTTCTGGGCTCCCCAGTGCAAGAAAGATATGGACTTACTGGAGAGAATTTCACTACAGAGACACTAAGGTGATTAGGGGCTTGGAGCATCTCCCGTATGAGGAGAGGCTGAGAGAGCTGTGACAGTTCAACCTGGAGAAGAGAAAGCTCAGGGGGATCTTATCAATGTGTATAAATACCTGGTGGGAGGGAGTGAAGAAGAGGCAGCCAGATTCTCCTCCATAGTGCCCACTGAGAAGACAAGAGGTAATGGGTACAAATTAAAACCCGTGAAATTCCATCTGAACACAAGAAAACTTTTTTCACTGTGTGGGTGGTTAAACACTGGAACAGGTTGCCCAGAGCAGTTGTGGAGTCTCCATCTCCACAGATAATGAAAACCTGACTGGTCACAGTCCTGGGCAACCTGCTTTCACTGACCCTGCTTGAGCAGGAGGGGTTGGACTAGATGATCTCAGGAGGTCCCTTCCAACCTAAAAGAGTCTGTGATATGGTGATTCTGTAAGGCTCCAGCATGACATCATAACTTGCTGTAAAAAACTTGTATTTTAACCTAAGTACTGGTGGAAAGATCTTCATTTGACATAATTGGCAGAACTCTATTAACAGCACTGGCTCACCGACGTATAGGTAGGCTTTGACTCATCCTGACTTCTGAGATCCCTGATTTCTAAAAAGCTTTCTTTTTTTCAGCGCACATATGTTTAAAGGTGGTAAATTTCCTGTGCCTTTAATGTGGTCTTTTATTGCTTACTCTCACTATTTTTCCATTCCTTTATTGCTCCAGTTTGGAAAAGACCAAACAGGAAAAGAAAGTGAAGATGGAAATATGTTTGCAGTAGTATTAGTGCCTTTGGTTGTATGTCATCTGTTAAGCAAGGGATAGCCTTTTGATAAAGAAAAGGAATGTAATAGTTTGTGTTGGCAGAACTCTGTATTTGCAGTATAAAGTGATGCTGAAAACAGCTGGGAGGTAAACTCTCATGAATCTTCCGCATCAGTAGGTCCAACCCTTAACTGGAACATAAAAATAATTTTCCAAAAGAGAAAACAAAGCAACACACCTTCTCACACTTTTAATTATATGAGCACAGTCACCTGACAGAAAATGCTATATTTAAAGGACTTTCTGTTAAATAGAAAGGCCTAATTCTTAGATAATGCAACAATTATTTGATTAATAGGGGACTAGTATCCTTATATGCTTTTGTCTTGTTATGTTAGATGTCATGATAGAAAGAAAATTTAAAATTCAAAGTCCCCTGCTAAAAGTCAGGTAGTACACTGGCATATTCCAGGTAATTTACTGGCATAAAATATAGTGGTAGAAAGTGACTGTTGTGCTGTGGAAATATAGAGCAGTTCTACTCAAGGACACAAAGCCTATCTGTGAGACGTCTAAAGTGACTGCAAAAATACTTGTTATTAGATTCAAAGGTGGGGTTAGAGCCCATGGACAACAGACTATTTTCTGAATCAGTTTTCATGTTAAGCAAGATATTCCTTTCTTTTTTTACGCTTTCTTTTGCAGTCATTAGAAGCAAAATGTGTAAAATGTTAATCAGATGTTGAAACAGGCCTTGTAAAAAGATAGTTTAACCATAGTGATTTGCCTAGAAAAAAATGATCTATTGGTAAGTGGGTTGAAATAGTTTAAAAGATTTTACCTATGATGATGGTCCCAGGTATGAAACATTAACTACAAAATCCAGAGTCTAATTTCAGCACTGGACATTTGTTACTTCAAAGTTGAGCAAAAATTAACTAATTTGAGATCCTGTAATTATGTCTTTAGCTAGATAATCTCAAAACAATGTAATCCTCTTTAGCCAGTCTTATGAAACACCTGGTAGGCTAGGACCGTAAAGATTGTAAAGCTTGCTATACAGTCAGCTTCCTGGTTAAATATGAAGCAAGAATATCTGGTCTGCTTATGGAGAGCAAAAAAAATAATATTTTGTGTCAAAACATGATCTTCAAACACAACATTGTCATGTAATATATACAAAAGTGATTTCCATTTGAGCCTGATTTAGTAAAAATGACATTGATTTGTCCCAGTTTGCAGGTGTATTCACCCAGTAAAAGAGGTGTGATTCGGTACTTCACACAGACAGAAGTCTCCCACTGCTGTTTCTGGACCACAGGCCACCAGGTCGCTCACTTGGGTTACAGTTAGGACTCCCACAAGGGGTTAGTCTGAACGGCTAGTTGCAGTTCACAGTGCTCAAATATCATCAAAGTAGCATGTGGAAAAGGATTCTGCAACCTGGGTAAGCTGAACCTAGTATTTGAGTATCTAGATAAGGAGGGAAATTCTGGCCTTACTAAAGGCAATGGGAATTGGTTTCCAAAAAATTTTTTGCTAGGATCTGGTGTCCCTTCCCTCTTTCTGTGCAGCCCCCACCACACTCCACCCTCCGCCCCTCAGGTCTGTAAACGTTTGTTGGTCCAGATTCTTTGTTTGGCTCAGACCATTATGTCCAGTCAGACACTGTTTAGATTCTGCTGCCACAAGGAATCTGAAGCATAACCAAAGCATAACCAAAACCCCTACTCTAATCTGCACTGGGACCTGTTCTTCTGACCAAGCAACTCTAGCTCGCTGTTAATGAACCACATCTTTCCTCTACCTACATAGTAGCTGGTATGACCTTAGACACCCTCTGCTATTTAGTAGATCATGTAGAGCCCTCACCTGTGCAAAATCAATAGCATCTTCCCCCTATTTATGCAGTAAATATACTGTATACCTGTTCCTTACTAGACCAGGTCACCCAGAGAGGTTGTTTAGTCTCCGTAGCTGAAGATAGTCAAAACCTGACTGGACATGGCCCTGAACAACCTGCTGTAGTTGACCCCTCTTCAAACAGGAGGCTTGGCCTAGATGATCTCCAGAGATTCATTCCAACATAAATGATTCTATGGTTATATGTCTATGCCTATCACCCTTCATTTAACTATCTCACCAATATCATGACTCACAGGCCCAGCCAGAACAGAGTTTTTGTCTAGTCATTTTGCAAGGCTTTTACTGTCTCTCAGAAAAGACCTTAATTCAGGAAATGATCATTACATACTTTGCCTGTATTGAGTTGAAACACAAACCAGCCAATGCTTTAGAAGAGAATACACAATCACTTTCTGTAAAAGCATTTTATTTAGTCATCTGTTTACATGCTGTTTATAAACCTGTGAGTATCATTGTAAGATGAATCATGTCAGTGTACTTTGCTTTAAGACCTTGTTTCCAAAAGAAGCAGATGGCACAGACTGACAACAGCTTCTGAAGACATTCATCTCCCTATGCATGTACAGCGATGAGGCCTTCCAAAAGCTCAGAACAAAAAGGGTAAGACTTTTCCTCACTGAAAGGTTATAATGGCCATTTTCATCAAGTATCATCTATTTTCTTCCTTGGCAAAATAGGAAACAAGAGAAGGGAAAAGAAGATCATAATGAAGGGACTCCAGAGAATGTTGGAAGCATTGGCAACTTGTCAACCTAAGTGTTCCCCATATTAGGTGTTACCATATATTATACTTACTGCAGTATATCAGATCCCATTTTATAGAATTCCAAGACTGTCTTAGGATTCCCCACTGTGTCTGGGATTGGAACATAGGAACCCCTAAAAGAACATGGTAGAAATAACGGGCTTAGATTTTATTTCTTTTTGCAGCTGTAACTAGTTTGCATGTACATGCTTTGCACGTACTTGTTTCTGGTTGTGTAGCTGCCACATGCTGCGAGTTCTTCATCTGGAGCCCCACAGAGAAGCTGAGTAAAGCACTGTGGAAATTACCACTTACATGTCTTCATTTCCATAAGAGGAGATCCCAACATTTGTGCTGGTCAAAATGCTCTGTTCTGTTTAAATGGGTCTACAAGGCAAAGTTCCAAGATGCACCTTATCATAGCTAACCAAATCTCTTGGCTAACTGGTGCTATGTCCCATAGTCTGCAGTAGTCCCAATTGTATTCACTTGGTATATCTGCTGGATATTTTTAGTATCTTCTGCAACATCTTGAGCCTTATATTTCAAAATAGAATTATTTTATGTTCTGGGGTTTGTTGTTTTTTTTTTTTCTTTGTTTGTTTTTAAATTCAACTAGTCTACTAGTGAATATTAAAAAACCCCACAAACCAACCAGCTTAACAAAACAAAACATGCTTTTTATTTGCACAAAATTGTTTTCATTCTTCAATTTCCTGTCCCCCTTTCTAAAAGAAGTTGGAAGATAAGTTATTCTAAGGACCTGAATGCTGTTTTGTTGCTGTAAGACAGAAAACAAACCAACATAATTTCCTTTGACACAAATTCAGGCTAAAGACAGTAGCAAAGATGAAGTTAATAGTAAAGGTAATAGAAGATGAGCTGGCCTTTCACACAATATAAATTAATATCTGCCAGAACACAATAAAGTTTTGTCCAGAATTTTTAGCAGTGAAATGTCCTTACTTTGTTTGCTTCCACACTCCAGTCTTTTATAGTTGGTCTGAACCAATTTTTAGTTTTTGTTTTTTTTTTTTTTTAACAAAATAACATCCTACAAAATGCTACATATTTCACTTTTTCCTATGAAATGTAATATAGTGTTGGGAGACTGAGAAAAAATATGTTATTAGCAATAGTACGTTGTCTAGCTATTTATAGGATCTGACTAGGTTGCACCTGTTGTGGTTTACAGCTTTTCATGTTAGCCCCTTTGTCAGCAGTAAATGAGTTTTCTTACTTGCAGTTGTTCATGTAGGTTTCCTATTCTTCCCTGTTTGAAGCAATCAACAGCTGTGATTACTTCAAGTGAAGAAAATTAAGCTGATATGTACTGACAGATACAGGAAACACAACTTCTTTCATGAATTAGTGAAAAAAACAGTCTGGTTTTGTTGTTATTCAGTGATTGTGCTCAGCAACTGGAGGTTTGAACCTGGGTCATCAGTGGTGCCCACAGTAGTAAGCACTCAGAGTAAATGTCTTGGCTTCATTCCCTGCATGAAAAGCGATAGTACCCTAGAGAGAGACATTCTCTCAGTAACAACAGGGGCCTTTCGCTATCCTAGACTAGATGGCAAGATCCTGACTTCAGTGTGAGGGCAGTGGTATAAGGGATCTTCACCCCTGAGCCTGCTGCAAAATGCAGCTCAGTTGCAGGTAGCTAGACATACAGAACAAGGTTACTGCCCCCTCAAACATTTTGTCAACAAATATGGGCTGGTTGTGTGGAGGAGTGGCTGGCAAGGACCTGAATGAGAATGTTGCATCATTATCTCTCAGATCAGCACAACAGGAGAGCCCGAGAAAGAGCTGTGCTTCTGAATGGTGTCCCTGAAACTTACTGTCCTCATCATAAAAGCAGTTGTAATGGTACAGACCAAGGGCATAGCTAGCCTCATGCTCTGTCTTTAATTGTAGACATAAGCAGACACAAGCAGGCAGTCAGGGGAAAAAAGAGAACAGAGCAATCATATATGATACTTCTCCTGTATTCTCTCAACCTGTGATTCCTTCCAGCTCAGAGGATTTCCTGAGTATGTTCTGTCTGTTTAGTAACCTTCAACTGATGCCTCTTTCAAGTACTTTTCCAGCCTTCCCTTGAATACAGGTAAGATTTTGCATCTGTAAGATTTGCAAGATCTGTTAAGAGGTTCCACAGGTTTATCACCTATTGCAGCAACCACCCCCTTTTGTTTGCTTTGAATCCCCCTAGCTTCGCTTAATAGGTCTAGCTCTTCTATTGGCTCCATCCATCAGTACCGGTATGCCACTACGGTGACATTTTGGAGTAGTGAGCTGGACAGGTGCTGTCATTGTTTCCAAGGTGTACCTAATAGAGGTGATATCATCTAATGGAGAAGAGCAAGGCTCATGAACCTTGAGCATTCTGCCTAATCTGTGTCTTGGGAGAATCCCTGCACCTGTCTATCTCGGTTTCCCACCTGTTCAATCATGAAAAGGATTTTTAAGATTTTTTTTCCTGCTTTGAGACAGACTGATGAAGAGCACTTACAATATAAGTGATAACCTGCGTGTTCTGGTTCTAGGGTGAAATTCTTGAACATAACCTAGAAAGAGACAAGCAGGCTAACCCCAGAAGAGCAGCAGGGCTGCTTAGTAGGGCACTCACTTGCGACTATGGGAGACTTAGGCTTGAGTCCTTTTCCAAAGAAAGGCTATTCTACCATGGAAGTGTCCTAACCACTAGGCAATAGGGAATTCTGTAGAAGAGCCTGTCTTGCCTCTTCTGCTTCCCCTTTTCTTTCTGAAAACACCCAGTACCAGGAAAGTTACTGCACTCTCAGAAAGTATCAGAAGCCCAGAAAACTATTTATCACCCCATGAACGTACTATCTGATTAGCGATCAGCTTTTTGCTCTGGAAAAGCAAACCGCCTGCTTTTGCCTTCTGCCCTGCTAGACGGTGCCATGTATTGTCTCTGTTGTGGCTGGTGCACTAGGTGGCAATAGAGAGTCACCACTGCCCCTACTCGCACCAGAGGAAGCTGCAGGCGAGCAAAATCATACACCTAGGGGCTACAAAACTCAACCTTTTACTAAGTTTTTAACAGCACAGCATTAAAAATAATTTTTGCACCTGCAGTCTGTTATGAAACTCATGGCAGCAAACTCTCAGCAAGTACCGGTGCTCCCATATTTAACCACAGTGAGAAGAAGCCTGAGCACACAGAAAAACCGGAGGCTTTGCTCACTGTGTATATTCATACCTAGTTGCCAAGCACACCAAAATCATGATCTCCAAAACTTATTAATCAACAGTGCAACTTAGGTGCCTCTTTTCAGCAAGACTATGTTGACATCTAAGAGCTATGGCTTATAAGCCTAAAATTCAGCTCCTGCACATGTAGCTTACAGCACCAACTCACAGTTGCAGATATAGGGCCAAGAACACAAGTCTGTCCCAGTCCAGCAGTCTGCAAGTCACTAAGCCACAATCTCAAACTCCTTTTTACCTCCTGAACTTCTATTCCTGTGAATCCTGCATTCTTTGCATTGCAGCACAGCTTGAAAAAGGGGTGTACAGAGCATTCTCCACTAAACTATCCCACAGTGGGGTGTTTGTATTGTTTCATCTTAAAACAAAATGTTCCTTTTCTCATCTTCCTCATAACAGCATAGTGCTTTCATCCAGAAAGTGGATGACTAAGGTTTAAACCATATTTAGTCTGGATTCCAGACTTTTCTGTGAAAACACAGGCGTCTAACTTTCAGGATGTCTAGGCCTGGATTTCTTCTGAACAGAAAGCTCTCCCAAAGCCTTTGGGTAGCTGCACAATAAAACTATGTAACTGCCACAGTAAATACTCCCCTTCTGCTCTGCGTACAGTACTCCCAGTGATGGTAATTTTCCTTATACATGTCATAGGATAATTATACTCACCAAATATTTTAAACAGTTTCATAGAACATACGTTTCCTAAAAAGAAGTAACCTGAACGTTCCATAGACCAAAGACCAGCCTTGATTCATTGTCTATGTTATATTTTTTACTAGAGTCTCTAAAATACTGCAGTTTTAGCAAAAATATATTGCCTGTCCCTTTCCATTACATCAATGTCTGCAGTACATCCCTCTAATATCTGAAATCATGGAACATAACTACAAAGGAGCGTATCACCACTTTTAAACTGTTGTATTCAAAGAAAACAAAACCCCATCTGGCACTTGTTTAGAGCATTATGTTTAACCTTCTGTTAGTAACACACTGTTGAACATTATACTAGATTAGCTGTCTCGGTAAATCAAAGATTACCCTAGGTCTTGGCTTGTAGTGTCACAGGGAATGCAAATGTCACTGTGTGAAAGACTTAACTCTCTGCTCTACCTGCTGCCGGTGTCCACTTCTGG
>NW_008824231.1:2102096-2102945 GCF_000699105.1 Pygoscelis adeliae
TTAGGCTAGCAGGTTTTAGTTTTTCTGATGGATTGTGAGAAAAAAAAGACTGATACAGGTGATTTTAAACAGATTTAAAAGTTACCTATTTAAACAAAAAATCAAGAACCACAAGAGCTTAAATACTGTAAAAAATTACTAATCAAAGAAGCCAAAACTAGAGACAAAAATTAGTAGTGAGGAAGTAAGAAGCATCAGCCTTTCTCCAGGAGCAGCTAACATCTCCCTGCATGCCATTTCAGACAAATAAGCTGAGCCATTCTGGACAGAGAAAGAAAAACCCACCCAGTCCTTAGTTCTGCCTCCCTACCTGGTGCCAGTTCTTCAGACCCTCCAAAGTCATGTTTTTCTTTCCACATTAAAGAGCAGACCTTAAGAAAAACCCCCAAAACCAAGCCTGAAATGAGTTGTAAGAATTATAGGAACTGAAGCCCAGTGGAAAATATGATAGGTGTTGTGGTTTAACCCGGCAGGCACCTAAAGACCACACAGCTGTTTGCTCACTCCCCAATCCCCCAGTGGGATGGGGCAGAGAACTGGAAAAAAAAAAGTAAAATTTATGGGTTGAGATAAAGACAGTTCAATAGGACAGAAAAGGAAGGGAAAATAATAGCAATAATAATAATAATAATAATAATAATGATAATGATAATGATAATGATAAAAGAATATACAAAACAACTGATGCACAATGCAATTCCTCACCACCCGCTAACCGATGCCCAGCCAGTTCCCAAGCAGCGGACCCCCGTTTATATACTGAGCATGACATCATATGGTATGGAATATCCCTTTGGTCAGTTGGGGTCAGCTGTCCCAGCTGTGTCCCCTCCCAAATTCTTGTGCACC
>NW_008824231.1:2108643-2109065 GCF_000699105.1 Pygoscelis adeliae
TTAAACCAATATGATGAATGCTTATAACAAATTTGCCTTAACATGCTCTGGTCAGGTCTGTCGTTATCTCAACCCTTCGAGCCCCATGTTGGGCACCAAAACGACTGTTGTGGTTTAACGTGGCAGGCAGCTAAACACCACACAGCCATTTGCTCATTCCCCTCCTCAGCCAGTGGGATGGGGGAGAGAATCGGGAAGAAAAAAGTAAAATTCATGGGTTGAGATAAAGACCATTTAATAGGACAGAAAAGGAAGGGAAAAATAATAATAATAATAATGATAAAAGATTATAAAAATAAGTGATGCATAATGCAATTCCTCACCACCCACCAACCGATGCCCAGCCAGTTCCCGAGCAGCCATCACCCCTTCCCTGGCTAACTCCCCCCAGTTTATATGCTGAGCCTGACGTCCCCTGGTAT
>NW_008824231.1:2109133-2123141 GCF_000699105.1 Pygoscelis adeliae
TTGGGGTCAGCTGTCCTGGCTGTGCCCCCTCCCAGCTTCTTGTGCACCTCCAGCCTTCTCAGTCGGTAGAGCATGAGAAGCTGAAAAGTCCTTGGCTAGTGTAAGTACTACCTAGCAACATAATGTGTTAATCAACATTATTCTCCTACTAAATGCAGAATACAGCACTGTACCATCTACTAGGAAGAAAATTAACTCTATCAGAGCTGAAACCAGGACAGTGGAAAATATGATAGGTCAGAAAATTTAGGTGTCACTGGCAGTGCCAAGAACCAGCAATAAAGTGGCCGGGGATTCCATTCAAAAGCCACCACCTGGAAGTTTAGCAGACGTCCTGGCTCTGAAAGCATAATCTTCTATCTTGTTATGTATCCTTTCATAAAATATGCCAAAAACTAACTGAAATTTTGGGAAAGATAATCAGCTGAAGAAAGCGTAAGTATCCGTGTGTACATGGATGTGCATATAATGAAGAAGCTCCAGGAGTGGGACCAGCTACACAGTTCCATCACAGTAATCGTGTTTTTCCAAAATCCTGAACTCTGACCTGGAAAACCACTCATACCTTGCTCAGGTTTGCACTCAGGCTGGTGCTTAGAAGAATCTGCACTTAAACGGTTTGGCTGAGCAAATTGGTCCTTACTTTCAGTTTCAGATTTATTCTTGTACAACCAGGAGTGGTGACATAGACACGTGAAGGCAATTTTATACCAATTTGCTGTTAGTTGAGTATGCTCCTGTTTTATCTGGTCTAGACCTTGAGACTCACTCTAATGAGGATTTAGTAGTGTCTGGAGCCTGGAAATTATATTTAGGCCTGGTTCTCAAAAGGTGACATTGCACAAGAAAGTTCAAGAGAATACTTCATCAGAGCTGCATAGTTTCTATTCCTATTCTATTATAGACAAGGGGAGATTAAAGAGGGATGGCCTTCTTGACTTAAGGACTGATTGCTTTCTTCAAGCTGTTATATGTGCCTCTTCAATCTCCACGTTGGTCTAGACTCAAACAATAGGTCCAATAAGCCACTTGCTGTAATGAATCCTGGCTAACATGCCTTGGGATTAACGTACTGCTATTTCTCTTTCTCTGGAGGTAAGATCTGCTCTTTTAAAAGCTGTAGTGCTTCATTTTTTTTCATTGTTGTTGCTCTTGTTATATGGACCAAATGCTTTCAGTATTTCACATTCTTGTTAATAAGAGGCCTTTATTTTCTTATGTCTGATTAATGCCTCCTTTAAATCTATGGCAATTCTCCCATTAACTTCAGCAGTCATTAAAGAGGCCTAAAAGGCAGATAATTTACACTAATATAATAATATAATATAAGGCAATAACATTAAGATTAAAACTATAGAATTAACATTTTGTTTCCACAAATTGCTGTCAGTCAGAAACAAAAATTATAAGCCACCTGCAACTTCCATACCAAGCCTAGTATCAGGACCAAGGTTACCTTTATTAGAGAGAGGTAATGTCACAGCTGAGGAAGGATTTTGTATGCAAGCGGCGTATCACTTGCAGAAATTTGGAATTATAATCAAGAATGTAAAACTCTTTTTTTTTCCTTTAATGACTTACAGGAAAGAACTAAAAGATTAGACTTACCTTGTGTATTTTGTGAACATTTTAAAAACTAGAGCAAAAAACCATTTTGTATGCTTAGTATTTATATAAAAAGTAACTTACAGAATGGATGACACCATGCATCCCTTGAAGTGATATCTTGTGTCTTTGACTATAAGGCTGTCTAGAAACTGAGCCCAGATTCTGTCTTTATACATCAACCACAACAAGAAAGCTATTGGAAGCCTTCCACAACTCTCCTTTTTAAGTTCATTTTAAGTACAGGGGTTACAGGAGTCTGGCAGAGGAATAAAAAAGGGGGGGTGAAGAGTGAGCTAGCACTAGAGAAATGCCTAGTCTGTCAGTTCAACTTCTTCTTGGGGATGTCTATTACTGTGAACTCTGCAGAGCAATGATTGGCTTCATTTTATAGAATGGTAGGACTCTTATTTACTTCATTAAAGTCAAGATCTTGCTCCTCTTCCTTTAGTACAGATAAATAACTACACCTAGTTGTCAGAGTGATATAGTAGAAAAACTCTAGTTCTTATCATTCTCAGCCAGTATAAAAGGCTATTTAATTATAAAAGTAGCACTGATTATTAGAGGGGTTTTTAAGCCTTAAGCCCAAACAGAGAGTTTTCCACTTACATTCCAACTGGAGACATAATGAAGTAAGAAATCTGCAAAAGTGACTCTGAGTTTTCCCTTCAAGTTAGGTTATGTAAATGGAAGAATAAAATAACTATCCTGAGTCATCAATCCTTGGTATTTAAAAAAAACTGCCAATACATTATAGTCATATTCATTCACTTTCTGCCTTGCCTGTCCCTACTCCTTACATTTGTTGTTACACGGCAACCCAAGTTTGATAGTAGGAGAGGAGGGGGCAGAGAAAAATGCAACAGTCTGCACAATAGGCTGCATAGAAACAGTTTTCCTGTTTTGAAGCTACGCCTTCGAATGCTAAAGAAGACAAGAGTAATGGGTGCAGAAGAAGAGTACACAAGGATGAACATGACTGTAGCCAGGGGGAAATAGAGCTAAGAAGGTGATGTGTGTATGCAATGTATAACAACTTGTTAAACAAATGTGTAACAACCAAAACACCATCCGATAAAAAATAAAATGCCATGATATATAATTAATCATTTTAGCCAGTTTGAAATCAAAGAAAGAAGCAAAACCTTTAAAAAATGGTTGGCGGTTGCAATTGCTTCTGGGTTTTGTAGAGACATTAGAACTCAATTGTCTTTTCAGAAGGCAGATGCTTAGCCCTTAAATGTCCTGACCTTATGAAAAAGTTTGTTCTGTGATTAAATTCCTACAATATCAAGTCACATCAAGATTGCAAGAGGGTGTGAAAGTTCCCTTTTTCCTGTTAATTGGGGTAACAAAACCAATATGCCAAAATGCCTCATGAAATATCAATCTAGTTCCGTTGCACTCAAAGTCAATATCAGAACTTACTTTCTTTCCTATGCACCCAACTATCAATGTTTAAAACAGTGCAGGTGTGTATCTTTTTGAGTCCCTGGCTAGATATTTGGCTTTTAGTAGCTACTGCTTGTAATTAAGGAGTCTTTCCATTCCAAATGTGTTTCTTCTTATAAATGTATATAATCTTCTGTCTGATGAAACTGAAATCTAGCAACAAAGTCCATTGGGTAAATTATGGAAATAATTCTGATAATTCCAACTAGATGAGCATTCTTTAGTTTCTATTTTTTTACAGATAGCAAAAAGTTACCTCTTTGATTATCTTATTAATGTAATTATAGCCACTCCAAATGCTGTGTCTTATGTGTATCAAGGAACATTTGCTTTCTCCAAGCACTTAAAAGACATCTAAGGTCTTTGATTTCTCAAAATGTTGATTATGTATTTTTTATGAATTAGAAAAGTTTCTCTCTACTTTTGTAGATTTTTCATTGCAGTAATATAATATTAAACTTCATCCCTCAGTCAGCCAAATAGATAAAAACATTGGACCTTACTTTGCAGTGCACAGTGTGAACACCCGACCCTGTAAACAGCCATAAAAGTGACAAATCACTTGAGGTCTTTATAGATATTGCACCATTTTTCTTATATGTTGTAAAGTGGTATATTATGTTTTCGACAAGTTCATTGCTAACCATCATTATTCGTTGCAGCTGGAATTTTCAAGAAGTCCTAAATTACACACACAATTTTGAAATTCTCTTGTCAAATGTACTTTACAGTAAATTTCCAAATATGATTGAAAGAGCTGAATGCCCACTTGATTTTTACTGAACAATTACATTTTAGGTATAAGCTGATGCTGGGAGACCTTAGAGATTAGACTAATCTTAACACACACCCGATACTAAACTCTATCTTTCTCCAAAAGGCATTCTAAAAGAGAAAAAAGTATTTTTTTTCTTTCTTTCTCCTGACTTCTCTATCTTCTAATGTCAGATACAGTGATGAAAACACATAAGAGAAATTCTTGTTGCCATGATGTAAATACATTCTGATAAAGATGCTCCTGCTCCTTTTGTTAGTCTTTTTTATCCTATTTATCATATGGCTAGAAAAAGCCTTCAAAGTTATCTCATCCTTCCTATGCTCAAAACAGGGATCAGCTGTACCTAGGCCAGTACTGATAAATGTTTATTGAACTTTTTCTTCAACCTCCAATGGCAGACTTAAAGCAAGATGTTCCCGCACTTCCTTCTTCTTGCCATTAAAATGTTTTTCTCAATGTCTAATCTGAAACTTCCTTGTTGCAACTGAAGCTTGTTTGTGTTCACCACAGTCATGAGAATGGATTATATCCTTCCTGCTTCACTTATTTGAGGTTATCATGTCCCCTTCAATCTTCTCCCTAGTTTGTTCAATTTTTCCTCACAGATCGTAAAACTAGTAGATATTTGCTTTGCTCTAGATTAGCTCTAATTAGGGTTTACTTCTTTCTTGAAGTGCGAAGCCCCAAACTGGAGACATTTTTCTAATGCCTTAACAATCCTGAGTAAGACATAAAAATTACTTTATATGTTTTCAAAGATTTCTGGTTATGCATCTGAAAACTATGTTTGCCTTTTTCACAACAGCATGACATTACTGAATTGTATTCAGTATAGCACATATAAAGTCAGCAGGTAATGTCTCCTTGTGCAGGTCCAACAACATACTCAAATAGAACCCCCTCAACCCTAAAGCAGGGAGTGACTGTGACTTGGGAGGACACAAACAACAGTGCTATTGGTTTTACATCCTACTTCTAAGACAAATAGCATGGAATTGCCTTACAGTGAACTGTAGCTATGATAACACTTGTGTGGTCTTTGAAGTAGAGAGTGTGAGACAGGCTGCTAAATGTATAACAAGGAACCATGTAAAATAAGTTGTACACCATTCTTGAGATGAGCCATATTCCTGTAGCTACAGATGGATAATCCTGCTTTCTGTTAAGTTCACTAGCTGTTGTGCAAATTCTGATGAGCATCGTCTTCCCCGGGGAGAAAGAGAGCTCCCCATTCCTTAATTCAGGTTAAACAAGCAACAGATGCAGAGCAGGTGGAGCAAACAGTTTAATCCTACAGGGTTATTGGTTTTCTGGCTCCCAGCTAATGACATCCTTATCCACAGCATTATTTCTGTGCTTAAAATTAAATGGAGAACTGCTTTCCTAGATGAGGGCTAGAAAGCTCAGAATTTGTAGGATGAGCATCTAATTGCTCTTTTCAAAAAATAATTACATTCTACACACAATTTTAAAAGCTACTCGGGTTTTTTGCACATCTGTTCATGCTGTGAAGGACTTAAAGCAAAAAAGTGAGTATGCAAACCAGAAATGTGTTTTATGCTACCTAAATGCCAAGAATCTAAAGTTAGTACCTTTATTTTCTGTCTCTTGGGGAGTTCCTAGAGAATTATTTCACATTTTTCTTAAAAAACAAGGAAGGCACTACTTACCGTGGTAAGAATCTAATTTTTCAGGAATATGGTTTAGTATCTCACTATTTTATTAAAGTATCCTTAGATATAATGTCCAGAAATTTCAAACTGATGAAAAGGACATTGTTTAAAGAGAGACAATAAGTCTCAACCATATCACTAAAACTTCTTTAAACATCATCAGCAGAAAAGGATCTAAAGGCTCCTCTCATGAATTTGAATATTTTCTCTTGCATTCATGCATTTTTCCTTTGTATAATTAAATATGCCTTTCTATAGAGGGGGGTGAAGGCAATTCACTCTTTCTTAGTCAATCCAATGGGAAAACTGCAGTATGGATAGGCCATTCATGCAGAAAATATCTATACTACAGACTATTGTGTAGCAATTTAGACATAAACCAACACATCCTTCTAATTCCTACAGACCTAGTCCTTGCATATCCCTTCCCTTGATACCTGTCGAGCCTGTTGTATTCCGGTGATAAGTTAGAATGGCATAATAGCCTGCCTACCTGGCACAATTTACACTTTTTTTCTTTTTCACTTTATTCGATCCAGCTGTGGAGTTAGCTACACTGAAACAGCTCAACACATGCCTATGTAATGGCCTGCTGATGATTATGTTTATTAAAGATTAAAATAGAAAGGAGGGCATAATGAAGTCACCAACAGACTTGAAATACCATGTTGCTGCAGGTATTTCCATGGTGTTCTAAGTTGAATTGTAAAATTATTTCCCATACAGACCTATTGGTCCTATATACCTGCTGCTTACTGACATCATCAATAATTTAGCATTGCGGATATCCAAAATAATATATCATATTTTCTTCTTATTCATGACTATGCTTGCTTTCAGACTTATGTCTATGTATTTTTCTTTTTCCCCAGGTAATGCATTTGTGGTGAGCCTGGCTTTGGCTGATCTGGTGGTGGCCTTGTATCCATACCCACTGGTGCTTTTAGCTATTTTCCACAACGGATGGACTTTGGGTGAAATGCACTGTAAAGTGAGTGGCTTCGTGATGGGACTAAGTGTAATAGGCTCTATTTTCAACATCACAGCAATTGCAATAAACCGATATTGCTACATATGTCATAGTTTTGCCTATGACAAAGTGTACAGCTGTTGGAACACAATGCTGTATGTCTCCTTAGTCTGGATATTAACAGTAATTGCAACTGTGCCAAATTTTTTCGTTGGCTCTTTAAAGTATGATCCACGCATCTATTCATGCACATTTGTTCAGACTGCAAGCTCCTACTATACGATAGCTGTTGTGGTATTTCACTTCATTGTCCCTATCACCATTGTGAGCTTCTGCTACCTTCGAATTTGGGTTTTAGTGCTTCAAGTTAGAAGACGAGTCAAGTCAGAAACAAAGCCAAGACTGAAGCCAAGTGACTTCAGAAACTTCCTTACCATGTTTGTGGTTTTTGTGATTTTTGCCTTTTGCTGGGCACCTCTAAACTTCATTGGACTGGCTGTAGCCATTGATCCTATGGAAATGGCACCAAAAGTTCCTGAATGGTTATTCATTATAAGCTACTTCATGGCCTATTTCAACAGCTGCCTTAATGCAATAATATATGGACTTCTTAACCAGAATTTTCGGAATGAATACAAACGAATTTTAATGTCACTGTGGATGCCAAGGCTTTTCTTCCAGGACACATCCAAAGGAGGAAGTGATGGTCAGAAGAGCAAGCCTTCCCCTGCTTTAAACAATAATGACCAAATGAAAACTGATACCTTGTAAATGTGTAATAGTCAATGCAAGAGTCTGTCATGGAGAACTCCAAGAATATAGTCGTAATGTTCTGGCCATTCTTGCTTACTTTTGGGGGCTTTTCATTTGGATGGCACTTTGTGACTGGAATACTGTCTTCTTGATAAAGCACATTGCTCTCAATTCATGATTTATACAAGTTGTCAATTGAAAACGCATTTCAGAATTAAAGTAGCAGGTGAGTGCAAGCTGTTTTAGTTCTGAGAGCTGAATTCTGCTCCCAGACATATGAATGAGGAATTTTTTTACTTCAGAGGGAGTTTTGCATTCTTTATACAAGGTCAGGATCCATTTCTTAGAAGATGTAGTGACGGTCCTTGTCTATATGGGCAGCAGCTCATCAAGGCAGTGGAGTGATATTTTCCTGAACAAAGAGGGTGAAGCAGATACTCTGTTTTCCACACATAAGCCAAACCATATTTCTGTGCGTGTACTGGTGGCAGTAGTAGTATCTTTGAATCAAACTTGTAAATTGGAGAGAAGAATGTTTGTGTAAAAGCAAATATTAACATTAGAGCCTTTCCTCACAGGTTTTTTAGACTTACATACACTGAGATTAGGAATACAATGTATCTACTCTGTTCATCTTCTGTGGTCGATTTTATGCTAGATAACATAATACAAATGGTTGATTTCTTACACATTTACTTTATGCAATATTCTTCCTTTAGTGAGGATTGAATTTTCATTGCACTCCATTTATTTACCTAAATATATACATCCAATGTAATTTGATGCACTTTAGCACACCTTACACATTTGCAACAGGCTGGAAATTATGGCATATGACCTGTGATCATCTGGAGTGGCAACTGGACACCAGGCAGGATATCCTAAATCATCTCAAATGATGCTAGACCAAAAGAAGAAGCCCTTTTGACTACAACAGTAGCTGAGATACTTGCCTCACATGTCTACATCTAATCTTGAACGAAATCCACTGTTGGTGTCTAATCTAAGCTAACCTTCAAGGTTCCCTGTAGTGGAGATACATTTCCTTCCATCTGTTATAAACACACATCCAAGGATGAGATTAATTGCTTTGTGGAGATGCTGGCCTCCTTTCATTGACTTTAGAAGAAGCTTTGATTACTAGTTCAAACATCTCACTTTGGATAGCTGCATTGGGATTTATCTTGCCTAATTTGGGATGTGTCCAGTGTAGGTGTTTGCACATGATTTATATTCTAAATTCCCACTGTAGTCCATGGAGTTCTAGGAAATTATTAATTTTATCTTGAAACAGGCATCTTTATTGGTCAGGGGAACTGATCAACAGAACTCGCTGATTGTATCTTCATTGACTAACGGAGATCAGGCAGCTCATGTAGACACATTTCAGGCAAAGATAGGTCATCTCAATCCCATAGTTAGTGTACCTACAGTTCATATTTTCACAGTCCATAAAATAAAAGGATGGTTTTCCATTTTCTTTTCAAACTCAGCTCAAATTCAAACTGGATTTCTTCTTTTTCAGGTAACACATTGTAACAGTGACAGTACAGATCAGATTACAATCTGGGCTATACCCCATAGCATCACAGTGTTTTACACAATGTGGTTTGCATTCTCTCTAAATCGGATTAGGGATCTGTGTGCAAACACACAGTCAATGACACTATTTTATCATTAGACCTGAAATGCACATTACTCTCAGTAGTGCTGTTCAGGGGAGAGGTAAATCCATGTCAGGTATTGAAATAGGAAAAGGAGTAATTCAGGTTGCTACCACATTCCAGTTTGGGTTTCTCGACTTGGCTATTATGAAACATATTTTTGTAGTAATGTTAATTTGTACAGCCAATATACTGCTCCTGAAGCCATAAAGACATATTAAAGATCACCCTTATGTTGCTATACTTATAGAAAAACATCAAAGAACCACAGCATTTAAAATGTTTTATTTGCTTGCCAAAAGTCTATGTAAAGTACAGCAAAGTAACAAATGTGATGATTCTTCTAGCTTCTTTCATGTTCTTCAGATAATTTCTGATAATCTCTGAAGTTCAGTACCCTAGGACTCACAGAGTAGTAGCCTTATGAAAGATGACAACTTTGTGAATAGGGGTAAGGAAGAGACGGGACAAATTTAACCTGGTGGTAAATAATAGAAATATCATAGCTAAAAGTAGCAATCATTAATATGTAGGTTCTACTTGGAACATAATTTTGTAAGTAAGTCTGACACTGTTTTGATATGTATTGTCTTTCCTCATGACTTCCACACCAAGGTACTGAACACAGAACTAAGATACATGTATGTCTACATGGGAAACTTCCCCCAGAATAAATAAGGAGTTTCAAGAGTCTGAGAAACTTTCAGGAAAGGACATCAAGTTTGCTTCATTGACAATCCTGCTTTTTCTGAATTCTATGAATACTCAAAATTGTGACTTGAAAGTCAAAATTTGTTGCCTGACTTGTAGATGAACTAGTATTAGAAGTAAATTGATTGACTTTGGTTTATCACTTGCTGACATGAGTCAGAATAGAGTCCAGAATTTGGATCAAATTCCCATTATTGTTTTAGCTCCATAAAAAAAATATAAACATTGTTACCACTTGCTTGGCCATAAAAGTGAGCAGCTATCATTCTGCATATTCAGGGGAAGAAGATTTGAAATTTTTATGAAGTCATTTTAGAAATTATCTCTGCACATTAAAAATTAAAGATCACTTTTAAGAATCCTTGTGCTGGTACCTCCTCAACGATCCTAAATGAAGCTCACACAAGTAATAGAATAGAAACATAGAATCATAGAATGATTTGGGTTGGAATGGACCTTAAAGATTATCTAGTTCCCACCCTCTTGCCATGGGCAGGGACACCTTCCACTAGACCAGGTTGCTCAAAGCCTCATCCAACCTGGCCTTGAACACTTCCAGGGAGGGGGCATCCACAACTTCTCTGGGCAACCTGTTCCAGTGCCTCACCACCCTCATAGTGAAGAATTTCTTCCTAATATCTAATCTAAATCTGGCCTCTTTCAGTTTAAAACTGTTACCCCTCATCCTATCACTACACTCCCTGATAAAGAGTCCCTCCCCATCTTTCCTGTAGGCCCCCTCTAACTACTGAAAGGCTGCTATAAGGTCTCCCCAGAGCCTTCTCTTCTCCAGGCTAAACAACCCCAACTCTCTCAACCTGTCCTCAAAGGAGAGGTGCTCCATCACTCTGATCATCTTCGTGGCCCTCTTCTGGACCTGCTTGAGCAGGTCCACGTCTTTCTTAGGCTGGGGGCCCCAGAGCTGAACATAGTACTTGAACAGTAATACATTGTTCAAAGAAAGAAGTGTTCAAAATTTTGATCTTTCCTCACAAATGATGGAAAATTTTTGGAACAATGCTAAATTATTAGGTGTGGATTCTACCACCACAACATTTACTGAATGGGGTCCTGCTCTGCATGGTGCCTGCAAAGCCAGTGGAACTATTTAGTGTGCCAGGTACTGTTACTTATTGAGTCCTGATGTACGGACAATAACTCATGTCTGTTAAAGTAAGTTTTGATACCATGTGTTATTACAGGCATTGCATTTGAGTTGACCTGGAAATCAATCAAATTCATAAAATGTATATTAATTTAGATGACTAAATGCAGCTTTTGCATGGTGAAACTTCTTTATATAGCAATTTTTATTTTTCCATATAGTAATGTACCCATCTACCTATATCAAAAGCCTTAAATTAATTTTCTTTCTCTTACTACAATTCAAAATCCATTTTCCTTCAATTTACATTTGAAGAAAAAATTGTAAGTGCAATTTAAAATGTAACTAACCATCAAGATAGGTGATATGGTAATAACATGATTTGAAAGTATACTCAGGAAGAAAATATCAGCTCTGTATAGATTTATGCACCTTTGATAAAATTATTATTTCCGTTATATATAGTATTTATACTATAGATTCCGTTATATAAAGTATTTATACCAGCATATCGGATATAGACACTTTAAGAAAAAAGAGGAAGAAAGTCAGGTAGACCCTGTGTTCTGCACAAGGTAACTAGTGAAGGCAAAACTAGGGCCTCAGGGACAAAGTCTGTTTCCAGAAAATTTGGAGTGTTTTCAAGCATTTAATGTTATCTTGATTAAAAAGTGTTGTGTTTCCTGTTTATTAAAATAAATAAATGTATTCTAGAATTCTTCTTACAATAGAACTCTGATTAGAAAAAAGCTTACCCTTATGTAGATGGGTGAAGACTGCTTGTAAATTCTATTTCAGTAAAGAGGGAAGTGGAGGTGTGGTGAAGTCTAAATGAGACTGAAGCGATGCATTAGCCTTATCCTGTCTCTCTGTGCAAGTGAAGATTTCATTCTCAAGGAAGAATTCAAACTAAGGATTCATTCCTATTACTGTTGACTTCAGTGAGATCAGGTTTTCACACCAAATTATTGGCTGAATAGAATAATTCCATCTGGCTCATTCTCAGGGGCAGAAATACACTTCTGTCTCTCCACTTCTTCCTTTATTTAGATAAAAGATAATTACTTTTATTTCCCAATTGTATTTTTAAAGAACTGCACAAGTCTGGGAATTTCACAATGAATAAATATCTACGGAAGATTGTATATATTTCTTCATATGTATATAACACAATTTTGGTCATCTGAACAATTTCTTGCATTTAAAGGAATTTACAGATTCAATGGAAAATGTGGAAGACAATTTATTTTCAGTCATCTATTGATATGTTGCTATTGTAACTGTATCTTGCGCACCTGGTCTGTAATAATAAATCAATATTTTGCCTCAAGTTATAATGAGCATGCAAAGAGACCGCTATGGATGTCAGTTGTAGAACACATAACTGATTCCTGTTCATCCTCTTATTAGTAACACCTCAAGCTGTAGTAAGAAAAATATTACTAAAAACATTTTTTAAATCTCTATTTTCATAAATATTTTTATGGCATAAATTTACTCTGGGGTAAGAACCACATTAAATACATTGTCAAAAAACAGATACTCTGAATTTAACAACTGGAGTTGGAGGTTGAAACCACGAAGAACGTGACCCACTGTATCTCCCACTGGACCTGGTCACAGAGGTGGGACCGTCACATTCACTAACTGTAGAGACTCTTGTGTTCAGCCTTGAGGGCTTTAGTCCTTGGGGACAGCTGGGAAGGTCCTATGGAATATTGTTGGTGTCCACTCACAGAACAAATTAATCCCATGTCATTGTGCAGGCAAAACCCCAAATAGTTCAATGGCTGCAGAATGAAGCCTTGACATTTCTGTATAAAGAATCATTCTTTGGGAGAGTAAAGAGCTGGCCATGGTAACAGCATTTTAAAAATAGTATTTTATGTCTGAAATACATACCAACTAATCTGACTCTTCTGTAAACTTACTGAGGTTCCCTTCTACCTACAGTCATGTGACAAAATCGACTAATGCATGCCAACTGAAATTATAGGCAGTGACAAGTGAGGTCTATTGATGCCAGCTGTGTTTTTTTAATTACAAACTAATGAACAGTGAGGTTTTGTTCTTAGAAAAGAAAAAAGAACAAAAACAACAACAACAAAAAGTGTGTGAAAGAAAGCCATGTGACCATAATTTTAAATTACTTCACAAAGAAACCTTGTGGCAGATCGTGTTTGCATGTGTTTAGTGTAAATGTAACCATTTCATCCTGGAAAAAAAATCTAAAAGGCGTTGCAAAATAAAAAAAAATAAAATAATATTATCCTGTTCCAAAGCAAAAGATACTCTACAGTAGAAATGTGCACTTTGCAATTCCTAACTTTCAGCAGTCCCCATAGGACACTGGAGACACACACAGAATAACATGAGAGCAAAACGTGTAAGATTGCACAACGATCTCCAGACACGGAGAATATCAGTGCTTCTTATTTTGTCCACAAAACAGAGTTTACCTGACTACTGTGAACACAAAAGAAGTACAGGAATATGCCAGGCCCAGGAAGGACTCTGGAAATCCAAGTTTTTGCTGCAGCTGCTGCTGTCCGAGATGGTTTATGGGAGGGTAAGACCACAGCTATAGCTAATAGTAATGTTCCTCTAGCAGATACCGTCACTGTCTCCTGCTTCTCATCCTCTGCTGACAGCAAATTTCCAGGGCTCTATTTTTTGGCTCTTCACTGCATTGCATTTGTACCTCTTTCTCATGCTGCTCCCTTTTTCATGTCAGGAACAACTTGGTCCACCCTTGTTTCCCCAGCCTTAAGAACAATTTGCTTACATGGCTGAGAGCCTCAAGCTGTCTCTACAACTGACAAAAAAGTCTTTTCCAGGAAGAACAACCTTTCTCATAGCCTGTTGCTTTCAATGTCAGTACTTTTTCTGGTTTTGAACAACTACTACCAAAAAGCAAAAAAAACCTTCACAACCATTTTTAAGAGATTTTAAAGTAAAGATTACTTCTGGGTTGAAATGTTCATATCTGTGTGGTAATCACTATATGAGTAGCTGTAAATTTTCCCTCACAGTCTCAGTAGTACTGTCAGAATCCCAGAATCATAGCTTAGATTGGGAGGGACCTCCAGACATCATCTTGTCCAATCCCCTGTTCAAAACAGATCTAAATAGATTGGGTTGTTCAGCACCATGCTCAGTCAACTTTGAATACGTCCAAGGATGGAGACTACACAAGTGGAAGTGGAAAGGTTAAGAAGTATCCGGGAGTGTGAGAGAGAGATAGATTGGTGGAGCCGCACCCTGCCATCCCTGAGGCAAAGGCAGCAGATGGAG
>NW_008824231.1:2123152-2123779 GCF_000699105.1 Pygoscelis adeliae
GATCCCCTGCCTGCTTGCCACCAGGTAGAAAGAGGGGACCTAAGCAACAGGGGGGAATGGAAACAGGTCCCTGCTCGGGGTGCCAGGCGAACCCCCGCTCGGCCTCCCTCACCTTCCCGGTTGCCCTTACAGAACAGATATGGGGCCCTGGAAGTTGAGGGCCAGGCAAACGAGGATGTAGACGAAGGTCCATCCAGGAGGTTGCCTAGGGTGAGGCAGTCAGCCCCACGCATTATGACTGCCTCTGCTAGGAAAAAAAGGAGGGTGATTGTCATAGGCGATTTCCTTCTGAGGGGAACAGAGGGCCCTATATGCCGACCAGACCCGTCCCACAGGGAAGTCTGCTGCCTCCCTGGGGCCCGGGTCAGAGACATTGCTAGGAAGCTCCCTGATCTGGTGCGGCCTTCGGACTACTACCCGCTGTTGGTTATACAGGCTGGCAGCGATGAGGTGGCAGAGAGAAGTCCTGCAGTGATCAAAAGGGACTTCAGGGCACTGGGGAGAGTGGTTGAAGGATCGGGAGCACAGGTAGTGTTTTCCTCAATCCCTACAGTGGCAGGGAAGGACACTGAACGGAACAGGAGAACACACCTGATCAACACGTGGCTCAGGGGCTGGTGCCATTGG
>NW_008824231.1:2128406-2143326 GCF_000699105.1 Pygoscelis adeliae
GATTAGCTGTGGTGCCTGTCGCGGGGGCTGGAGTAGTTGCGGTGCCTGTTGCCAGGGTTTGAGTAGCCACAGTGCCTCTCACCAGGACTGATCTCTGGATGGTATTCTTAAATAATTGTTTAAGCTTAAACAAGACCTGAACCACATTCAGGAGACAGAGCAATAGGACCCTGCTGGTTTGAACATCCCAAGGATATTCAAGAAAATTCTCAAGAGCTGTTGTAACTTGCCTGAAGGAGAAAGGGAAGGTGAAGGAGCGGGGAAAAGTGTCCCCCCCCTATCTCCCCCACAGATTGGTTCCCTGAGGAGAAAAGCTTAAAGTGTAATTATTAATAGTTTCTGAAAAGTGGCTCCCGAGGTCCGGAGATGATGGCAACACTGAGTAGAAATACAGAAGTGCAAATCCAAAAAATTAGTCTCACGACCAAAAATTTTACCACATCATAAACCAGTAGTGTTACACAGTGTAGCAAAATGATATCCTTGATCCAGCTCCCAGAGGTGATAGACAGCACAACAGGGAACATATGCAGCAAGTAAGGTGTTACGTAACACAACTTTGAGAGCAAGCACGACAACTTTGAGAGTAAATCAATCAACACTGTGACCAGCGACTGTTAAACCAATATGATGAATGCTTATAACAAATTTGCCTTAACATGCTCTGGTCAGGTCTGTCGTTATCTCAACCCTTCGAGCCCCATGTTGGGCACCAAAACGACTGTTGTGGTTTAACCTGGCAGGCAGCTAAACACCAAAGAGCCGTTCGCTCACTCCCCTCTGAACCTCAAATTTACACTGCTGTATTGTAGTGGGCTGTGGAGATTTGGAAAGTGATGGGTAATTTTATAGGCCATGGACCAGTTAGTTCTGAGCGTGGTGTCTACATCCCTTAAAACTAAGCATCTGTTTGACATGGTGTTTTCAACTTTCTCCATATTCCTAAATCACCACTTTCCTTGGAGAAAGCAGTTCAGAGAATGAGTAGTTTGTCAGCTTCATTTCTCAGAAACATCTTTAATACAAACACCTAGCAGGACAGCAACTACATTTAATAAGTGAATGACTCAAAATGATTAAAGAAATCAATTAAAATTAATTAAAATTAATTTACAATAATAATTGTCTAATGTAATTTAAAGCATGTCAGTGGGTTTTCTGTCCTTTTCCTACGAAAGAACCTCAAACATCTAAAACATTTTCCAACAAAAACATGTACCCCTACAAAACCAATTAAGCTGAGAACTGGCTTGCTTTTGCAGACTGTTTAGAAGTCTGTAGTCTCCAGTGATGCAGAGACCTCAGGCTGAAAAATCACACCCAAAAGAGAAACAATTCCCAAGGTTGAGAACCACAACACAGGCTAAAAGCTTAATAAATTTAACTTAGGTGTCAGTGGTAGGTAGAGCTGATCTGTGGAGGACTTGACACATAATTCAATAAAATGTCAGCTCTCTAAGTAAGAAAAAAGAATGGTTCCCAAAATAACCAAGGGAAATACTTCCACTCTTTATCAGGAAGGGAACTATCTTAAAGTTGGGCATGAGGTTTATATTGCTCATGTTCTCCCTTTAAACTCCCTGTTAGGCTAGATTAAATCCCAACAGCCACAGAGTCCTGATTTTTCAGTAATTTATAGCTCAAAGTTAATTTGAAACCTTGCTGTGCATTCAAAAATAGGGTCTTTTCCTCAGAGATCTATATATATTACCTGTGTACAAAATACCATAAGGTTAGTGTCACACATCCTGTCTTTGGCTGTGGCTGACTGATGAAAATTTTTCTGTCCCTGGCCTATGCCCAACAGTTTGTCACTGCTCTTCACATCCATTGGCTTAACTGTCCATGTAATGGCTTCCTAGCAGAATTCATTCAATACAATTAGGACTACAAGAGATCTACCTTAAACTGTTTAAGAGAAGGTAGATCATGTCTAATTAATTGGATTAGACAGCAGTTCCACAAGCACTTATATTGGCAGATCAAATGTCCAGAGTCAGCATCAGTAGCTCAATGAAGAATGATGCAAGTGAAGCCCTGCAAAGCTCTGGATACATCTGACCTCAGATGGCAGACAACACAGGAGAATCTTTCTTTGTGTACAGGTAACTAATGTGGCATGAAACCACATAGGACAATCTGCTTTTAGCCTCCATTCTTCAGGAGTAAGAACTTGAAGAAGGAGAATGGGAGTTTGGAATCACAGCAGGAAGAATCAACACCCTTCCAGGTGCCTTCCAGGCAGACTGGAGTGCTTGGTCTTGGTGGTAACCTGTCCTCCAACCAGGCCCCTCTGCCTAAGGGTAGGAAGTGCAAAAGCAGATGAACATAAAATATTATTACATGCTGTTGAAACATCTTCACAATTGCCAAATGGACTGGCTCATACTCAGCCTTGGGTAAAAGTATGAGTTCAATTTCCATTTTATTTCAAGGATTTGAGGAAAAGAAAGAAAAAAAATTGTTAATGCAAGTTTAGAAAAACTCAGCTTAGGGTGCCGCCCACAGATCTGATAGCATTTATTCTTCTCAGGAATTTCTCTGCTGTCTACTTAGAAAAGCTAGGAGGGACCAGAATATGTCTTCAGGCTCTTGTTCTTCTCCTTTACTTCTGAGATACCTAACCAAGAACAAGCTCTGCTAGTAAGCAGTGGGTGGTATGTGTTTTCTGACAGAGTAAAGCTAGATCATTCAACACTAAGTAGGTAGACTTCAGAAGTCTAATAGTAACAGTTTCAAGAGATGAGTCCAGCCACAAGCTCAGGACTGAAAAGGTGATGTTACTACACCAAAGTTTGAGGACTGAAATACGCACACTTACAGTTCAGCCTGTCCACTCAAATGTCAACACAGAGGGAGAGTTCCTGCTATTTATCTGTCTGTCTTTTCAGAAGTTAATGATTGCTGTATAAGTGCTTGGCTACAATGATTAAATGCAGGCAGGGATTCTTGGGGGTGGTCTTGCTAAATCATTGTCTTATAGATCAGTCTCAAGTCAGAGCAATGCTGAAGAAGTGGTAAAAAACGATAGAGCTTCCTACCACATCATTTCTTAGAAAGAGATGTGAAACTGATAAACTCTGAGGAATGACTGGCCAGATCATCCCTTACACTCTTTGCAGGGAGCTAAGATCCACGTAGCTGAAGAGTTTACACCCGGTCCACACAGACAAAAGCCACTTGTAATTTTTATATAGGGTCTGACAGAAAATCAGATCAAAGGAAGGATTTGGGCTGGAAGTAAATTGGATTCAGGCTAAGAAGATTAAAATTACCTGCCAGCAACAGAGCTCAGATGTTGGTGTTCACTCGACCAGCCAATACTGAACGTAGAACAGAGAAGGGGAGGAAGGAAGAAGGAATTACAGTGGTGGCCCTGTGGATTTATCATGATGTTAAGGACTCAGCAAATTCTCAGCTCACCTTTGCTTCTTGCCTGGGTGGCTAACTGGAGTGAAAATATGCTCTACCAGCTTTCATTTATGTGTCCTCTTCCCTGCTGGTCATGTATTGGGGCAGCTCTTTCCAACTGCTCCTGACTCTGTTAAGGATTAGGCTCTACAAGCTGAACTCCATCCCTTCACTGCGTATGCAGCACTTTGTGAAACAAAATACTTGCCCAAAGCCACTGATGGGCATAATGAACAAAAACATCTATATGGTGACACAAGCAGGTCTGCGTTAAGTATAGATTTCCAACCTGCTGTGATGTTCTTCACCAGGCAAAATGATGGTTTAGTAAAATATTTCTTTGTTTGAATAAATTTTACACAGTTTAAATGGATTTTAATAATCATTCTTACTTTTTCTCATCTCTTCTCCTTTTGAGGGAGGTGATTCTCACCCTCTACTCCGTTCTCGTGAGCTCACCTGGAGTACCGCATCCAGCTCTGGAGTCCTCAGTACAGGAAAGACATGGACCTGTCAGAGCAGGTCCAGAGGAGGGCCACAAAAATGATGAGAGGGCTGGAACACCTCTCCTGTGAAGAAAGGCTGAGAGAGTTGGGGTTATTCAGCCTGGAGAGGAGAAGGCTCTGGGGAGACCTTATTGCAGCCTTTCAGTATTTAAAGGGGGCTTGTAAGAAAGATGGGGACAGACATTTTACTAGGGCCTGTAAGTGATAGGACAAGGGATGGTTTGCCTTTTAAACTAAAAGGCAGTAGATTTAGATTAGGTGTAAAGAAGAAATTATTTACAATGAGGGTGTCATTGGAACAGACATTGGAACAGGTTGTACAGAGAATTTGTGGATGCCCCATCATTGGAAGTGTTCAAGGTCAGGTTGGACAGGGCTTTGAGCAACTTGATCTAGTGAAAAGATGTCCCTGCCCATGGCATGGGGGTTGAACTAGATGATCTTTAAAGGTTCCTTCCAACCCAAACTATTCCATGGTTCTGTGATTCTTTTCCCTAGTTAGGGATAAATTTACCAGATGTTGACAACCCAGGAACACTGCATCTTAGACTCCAAAGTGAGAACTCTGAGTTTCATTAGTCTGGAACGATTTCTTCTCATTGGACCAGAAGGGCTGTCAACATCAAACAGCTCTTATCATCACAGCCAATGGCTCACTGTCTAATAGTGCTCTCACCCTACAGGGTGAGAGGACTGCAATAATTTTTTGAAGAATAACATCACAGCTTTGAAACTACTGTATATGTTTCCAAACCATGGAGATCTTCATGCAGATGCTACTTTTATAATCACTCAATTAATAGTCCTAGGAGGGAGCTTGCAGACCACTTGTTAACCACTGGAGAACATAAACACTATGTTTTTGCAGATATTCAAAATGAATCATGCCCCATGAGTAACTTCTGGTGTTGTCATTCCCAACTCAGAAGCCTTCACAGTCCTGGACAGTGGGCAACACTCTGTTGGATGATTATCAGCACCTTAGCCAATTTTATTATACCTTGCCCTACATTTTACTACTTGGCTGAAGCAAAATGAAAATAAAAGCTTGCCACTATAAATAAACTGTAGGGAAGGAATCATGAATCTCTTCAGTTGACTTTTCTGTGTGTGGAAAACATTCATAAAGCTATACCTGTTATCGTGGTTTAACCCCAGTCAGCAACCAAGCACACACAGCCGCTCACTCACCCTCCCCCTGCCCTGGTGGTGTGGGGGAGAGAATCAGAAGAGTAAAAGTAAGAAAACTTGTGGGTTGAGATAAGAACAGTTTAATAATTGAAATAAAATTAATAAAATTATTAATAATAATAATAAATTGTAATGAAAAGAAAAACAACAAAAGAGAGAGGAACAAAACCCAGGGAAAAAAAGCGATGCAACTTCTCACTATCCACTGGCCAACACCCATCCAGCCCCCGAGCAGCAATCACTGCCCCCGGCCAACTCCCCACAGCTTATATACTGAGCATGACATCATATGGTCTACAGCAATACAAAACATCACATGCCATCACATTGTAAAGCACTCCAAATCTCCTTTTCCCTTGTACTACACATGGGATCCAAATAAAACTTTCTCCAGATCAAGCTGCTTGCTAGGCCTTCCCACGGGGTTACGCCACCTCTCAACCAAATTACTGTTGTACTTTTTATGTTCTTTAGACTATCAGAGATCTTATACATCAGCACATCCAAAGGTGCCACTTCAGGTCATTTCTGCAAAGGGATGCAATTACATATTGGGATGTGCGATAAAAAAAAAACCTTGTTGTGAGATAAGAGAATGAAACTATAGAGTTGTATGATATCAGGTGCCTATTTAGAAACAGAGAATGGACCATCAGATAGTGTGAGAGGAAGGAAAAAATAAAGGCTATTATTTCAAGTGCTGTGTAGCAGGGCACATACAAGGCTTCTCTACAGTTCAGGGACATCGGTCTCTTTCAAGAATCAGACTCTCTGCCTTTCCCCCAAAAAACTCACCACCATACTGTTGGATCAAACCATGTTCTTTATACACTATTTTCCGCATTGACCACCTCACGGGTTTTGCATGTCTTTTTTTTTTTTTTCACGTCTTTTTATATGAGCAATATCATTTCTTCGTTTTCAGTCAAAAAACTTCTGGCATTGCAATAAAATACAGCCAATTTCAATCCACAACAGAAAGCTGTTGACATACTATCTAATGCTGCAGTTACGGAACTTTACTAAAGACAAATTTACTCCATGATGCATCTGATGCAACAAAATTGTTGTTTGATGGAGCTCTGCTTGTGTACTTCCATCCTGTCTTGTTTAGCTGCTAGATATTAAATATCAGCCAGACTTTCAAACTACCTTCCAGAGAAAAAAGTCTTATATTGCCCTGATCATTGAGAAGTGCTCCCAGTAGGGAACTAACAGCTCACCAACAGTGAAGCAAATTTGGTCAAATCAACTTCTCACTTGCTGCTATTCATCAGTGGGAAACGTATGGGCTGAGATCTTCCAGCTGCATTGAATACTTCTCTTTTTCATTCTTCATCTTGATATGGGAGGGATTGGGCTGTAAATCATTATTGTTATCATTTGATCCAGACCAGACTGTACACAAAGCTCCCAAAACATAGTAAGACAAGTCTTTGCTCACAAATGAGCACACTGGACACAAAGGTTTATAGACAAAAGGATGTAATCAAATGATGTACTTTCAGGCTGAACTGTTAATGGTATAATTAAAAAGAAAAGAGCCACAGTTCTTGTTTGGCTCTTTGGCACCAAGCTAAAGACAGAGCTCAGGTATTGAACCAGGCTCAAAGAGTAAATGTGTATTTGGTCCGAAGGTCAGCCCTGGCTGAGAGATAAGAGACACTGGCCTGAAAAGCTGCAGGATGCCATGGCTCTGAACTTTGCAGCCTCTCAAGGACAGCACACGTGAGCTGGATACACTTGCTAGACAGAGGAACAGCAGAGAAGCTGCAGACCTATAGGGGACAATGACTGCTCTTCTTTCCCTGTTCTGACACAGAGGTGATAAGTGGCTGTGAGTTTTTATAGCAAAAGAAAGCACAAAAATAAATTACATTTTTAGCCCAGCATTTACATCCTTCTGTTAAGACCATCCTGACAAGCTTTGAAACTTTTATTTTTGTGACTGCTTGGCCTTTACGAGGTTTTGTTCTTCAGTTGTCATGGCACTCAAGGGGTCTAGTCACATCCAGAGAGAGTGTAGTACAAACACACAGCAAAAAGAGGGTCTTGTCCTCCAGACCTCCCTGTTAAAATAATTTCTGAGAAAAGGAGCTAATAATCACTTATTATGTTTACATTTTTTCTTCTTTGGGCTTTTACATTATTAAAACAGAATAGTGAGTTTATTCATTTTAGTAAGTTATCAGAAAAATGCATTAACCTGAAATTAACCTGAAAGCACATGACAATTAGGTGGAAAAGCCATCCACAATGCAACAAAACCAATGCCGGAAGAGAAGGTAACAGTGACTGCAGCAATTTGACTGGTACCAAGAGTCATGCAAGGGGCAGGAGATATAGCCAGGGAGCTGCAGCTGTCCATAGCTGGAAACATCAGAAACAGTCACATCATCTTGATAAACATCTCACTGTTTAATGAAGTGCCAGTTCAATTTTAGAAACCTAAGTTTCTCTCTTGTTATCACTCAGCATGCAGCAAAAATAGTCCTTACCTCACTGTACATGGCATTATAAATTTATCAGTGTTTTTATATTTCATCTCCAGTACTTGTTTACACCTCTGATTTCAGAGCAGTTCCTTTATCTTACTTTTTATGTCAGTCACATTCCTAGACTGCCAACAACAAATGCTGTTGCTAGTCACTATAAAAATAGTTATGATCATCCAAAGAATGCTCTTTTCAATTCTAAGTATTAAAAAAATTAGAGGCATGATTGAAATTTGGAGAATAATCATTTTTATGAAATTTCCAGCAGCTTTGAGCAGGTTGAATTAGCATAAGAACAGCTCCCTCTCTTTAAGTACTTCACAAGCACCTATACTGCTAAAACCAGTATTTTCCTACTCAGTCTGAATGATTCTATTCAGGTGTTGAGAGAAAGGGAGATTTTTCAGACTCCACAATTTAGGAATCTCAGTACTTAAGGACAAAGGGAGTAAATGTTGTTCGTTATGTCTCCTAACCAGGACATTTATTTAAGAGTCTAAATATGAAAGTGAAATTCAAATAACCAGACTAAACTGGTCAGTGTACATCATATTCTTAGAGGCTTGATTCTCAGTAACGTCTCAAAGGACTTAGGGAACATATGCCTGAAAGACATAAGGCTGGGCCTCTAAATCCAGTCCGTTGTTATCCCACATGCCTTCTCATATGCCTTTCGTAATGACATATGTGGTCTTAAAATAAGTTTGAAGTTTGTCCCTGTGACTCAAATTTGAAGGCTTTTGTAGAACAGGTGGTGAGAAGCCCTCCCATGCAGACCCTATGACACTCACTAGTTTCTAACAATTTGTTGTGTTTGGTGGCATCGTTCAGTCAGCAACAGAACCGGAAAAAGACTCTTCAGATCATTTCAATTTTTGAAAATGCTGAGATGTTTTAGTCTATTGCTGATTTGGATTAAATTTTCCAGTGGAAAATTCCTCTTACTCCAGCTGAAGTAGGTTGGGGAAGTCTTTTTGAAAATTCCAGCTTTGAACTTTAGAAAGCATCCCCGGTGCTTTCAGATTAGCCAAGGCCACACTGCAGGTGTTGTACATTTACAGAACTGCACAGCCTTTCATTTTTAATTAATTCACAGCTTGTGTTGCTCAGAGGCTAGCGACTGCGAGGGAGCTCGGAACCCCATTGTGCTCAGACACCATCCACACACAGCACTGTCTGACCTGCAAAACTCTCGTCTAAAGGCTGACAGCAGGTGGAAGAAAAACAAGATTATAATCCCCCTTTCATAAACGGGAACCAGGGTTCGGGAAAGTGCAAGCATTTTGCTTGAAGTGGTGTAAAGTTGTTGCAAAACTAGGAAGTGAACATGGATTTCTGAAGCTGTAGGCTACCATCTGAGAGCTGGTTGCACCCCCTCTTGTCAAGAGGAATCTAACCTTTGAAAAGCAAATCCCAGTCATTTAGTTAGGTCCCTTGTTACTGCGTAATATGAAATAGTTGTGATACTTGATATAACAGTACAAACTGTACCCACCTTGAAATGTCAGATATCATAAATCTGAGCTTGGCATCATCAGAAATATGGAGGTTTTAGTATTCTTCTTCAGAGACACATCCATACTGCAGTCTGTAGGCCACAGAGCTCCCACATGGACAACAGAGACAGCTTTGCACCAGGTACTGCAGGCACTGGGATTTTAAGGTCCTCATTTATTCTTAAACGAATCAAGAGTTTGATTTAAATAACAAAACAAACCAACAACAAAAAAACCCACAGCAAACACAGAAAGTGTGTAAATAGCAGTCTGTTTTGAACTCCATGTTGCAAGCACTGTATGGCTATCACCACCTGAGATAGCTATTTCACAGGTATCTCCACAGATATACCTTTAGACTGCTCTGCATGCCAAAGCTATGCTAGTAAGGATATCTTATTCTTTCCTGTTTATGCTGTTCCAGTGTGTATAAATAAGCAAACCCTCAGCACAACAGGCAAAGAAGTTCCCTTCATATAGTGGTTAAAGAAATCATCTATGATGTAAGAAACAGGTTCACCTCCTCAGGCCAACAGCTTCCTATTCCTTTTTTTTCAAATCTAAAAAGAGCATCTGAAAGATCTGTCACCAGTACCCTGAGAAGTGGATAGGGAGCTTATTGCTGGCACCAGGACATCCCCTCTTGTGTGGATAGAGTTAACATATGGTAAGGTTTACAGCTTGATTACAAATTTCCTATACCTGATGATGAGCTTGAGCTCAGTTACTAGATATTAAACTCACAAGGGAATACTTAAATCCACAAAAGAGCAATCCAAAATGAAATCACTTATTAGACCACATCTAGATTCTGCATCTAGTTTTGGCCCCACTGGTGCAAGAAAAACATCAATAAACTGGAGCAAGTTCAGCAGAGGGCCATGAAAATGACGAGGGCTGGAGCACTTGACCTGCAAGGAGAGGCTGGGGGAGCTGGGCTTGTTCAACCTAGAGCGGAGACAGCTTCAGGTGGACCTAACAGCATTACTCCACTATCTACAAGCTGCATACTTGATATCTCTTTCATCAAGATGAAGAGTGATAGTTTTTCAACAAAATTAGGGGGACAGTACAGTACTTGAGATGCCTAATTATTCTACTATATTCTTTCTAGTCTCTGCCTAGAAGTGTCCAGCAGGCAGAAATTTACTGCTGGATTATAAATACTGAAGACACAGAACTAAAAGACTGTATTCTGTTTGCTGTTCAGAAGGAAAGGTGGCTCCAGACAGCCTCATAGTACAGGAATTACAATTCGAGCCACAAATCTCTGTGCTCTGTTGGCTGCAAGTAAAACTGGTGTATGGTTTGGCTGAATACACAGTTACTTGGACTGAACTTATATAAAACCAGGCAAATTATGCAAGATGTGCCCCAGAATATGTGAATCTTCTTGACCTGACAGATGTTGAAATTGTTTTGATATAAATGAAGACCACATTCAAGACAAAAGTGAATCAAGGAGTAAGGATGGGCACACCTTCCCTTTCCCCACTGCCTTTAGAAAAGATCTCAGCTATATCAACATCTCCACTTGGCACCAAACATATCACAGAATCACAGTATGGCAGAGGTGGAAAAGGACCTCTCAGGTTGCTTAGGACACAAAATCAAGTTTTTAATATCTCCTAGGATGGAGACTACAGTAAATTTCAGTGCTTGCCACCATCTAGTCAGTCTATAGGCCTCAGGTGGGAGGCCAGTAGTACTGGGCCCACAGTACTGGGATTCCTGAGGCAGCATTTTGCATCAGTGCCCACCCCCCCAACTCTTTTATTCTATGGTGGAACCAAAATCCCCCAGTCCCTGAGGGACCGAGGATGGGACTCTGCCAGTCCAAATCAGCCAGCTGCAGCTTGCAAAGCCAGGGTCTACTCACTGAGAATAAGATTGTGAAGTTTTACAAAGAAAGCAAGCTAAAAAAAAATAAATAAATCCTTGATTCTGCTCCGTTCTCCCTGTGGGCAAGTATTAAATCAATATCCTAATTAGCTGTAATATGTCACCTGCTCTTATTTCTGTTCAAAAAAATTGCTTCATTTCCTTATCATGGGCAGTGAGGGAGGAGGGCTGGCAGAGCCAGCTCTTTGTATAAGGATGGGTAACTCACACTGTGAGTAAAGATAGTTCTTGATTACTTTGACCTTTCATCATTATAATTTTGCTTAATATTGTACTTAGAATATGTGCTTCATTTAACCAAGAATGTGATAAGAAGTAATTCCTTCAGGAGTATTTTTATACACCAGAGATGACTGAGAATTCAGTGAATGAGTGATTTTCCATTTTCTTTCCTGTATCTTCTTTCTTCCATGTATTTTAATTTCAACTTGTGAGAACTATAAAGTCACACCAAACCTCAAATTATTGCATCCTTTTGCTTGGCAGATTGAAAGATTTCACTGGGATCATTTAGCCTAACTCCCTATCATTTGGGACAGATAAGCCACTAACACTTAAAAAAGGTGTGAAGAAAGAGGATGAATCAGGGCATGAAAAAAGTGCTCCACTGGTTGAGTAAGGGAGGCAAATCCAGTACAATAACTGAAGGAGCCTGAGATATGCCAAGATAAATTCAGGAGTATCTCAGCCACTCATCTAAAAATTAAAAAATCACCTTCTGAAATAATCTTTTAACCAGTGCTGGAGAGTTGCTTTTCAGTACATTCATCAGGGTAAAGATTTGGCTGAATGTTCAGAAATTCTCCTGATTCCCCATCCAATACATTACATTACCTCATGCATGCAAAAAGCTAAAGTAAGGAACCCACTGCTAGCTGCTTGTCCCAAGCCTTCTTTCCTAAACTTATACTTCCACAAAATTGTCTAGGGATGTGGAAATGCAAATTGGAGACTTTCCTCTGTTCCTTTCTTACATGCCTTTTCTTTCCCAAACAACATCATTTTTTGGCTTTGCAGGCAGCAAGTTCCACAAAGGAATGACCTTATCTGTTCTTGAGGCAGATGAGCAGGAGCAGTAATCACTGTATGGAAATCATGTGAGTTGAGCATGAGATCAAGCATCTTTATTCTTCATCTAAGCAGAACTATACAATTTTTTTAAGTCTACTTTAAAGTATTGTGTAAGCATGGCCCCATAAAGGAAAACCCTGTTAAAGCAACAGATTAACAAATGGTAGTTTTATCTGAAATGGCCAGACACAAACAGAAACAATTTATGTTGCCCAGGGAGGTGGTGGATGCCCCATCCCTGGAAACATTCAAGGTCAGGTTGGACGAGGCTCTGAGCAACCTGATCTAGTTGAAGATGTCCCTGCCCATGGCAGGGGGGTTGGAACTAGATGACCTTTAAAGGTCCCTTCCAACCCTAACTATTCTATGTACCTATGTACCTATGTACCTATGTACCTATGTAGAGAGACATGACATAGTAAATTACCCTGCTCGTGCCACCCCGCGCTTTTTATTTGGAATGTGGCAAGCTTAAGTGTCTCAATTCTAGAACTGTGTTATAAAGCAGAGGCACCACACTTAGGAGCTTGTGAAGTTTATCAGCAAAACATAAAGCATTACCTAATCCCCAGGAGAGCATGTATGTCTTCTCTAATTATATTGCTTTAAATGCACACAAGTCAAGTGTGTGCTTTGCTTTGTAAGAGGCATTTCCCTTGGCAGCAGACAGGAGTGCCCCAGCCTTTATTATGGAACCTCCACTCCTTTGTGCTAAGGCCTTCCGACTAATGTTGTGCTGCAAAACTCTGCTTGCTATTTCTAGTAAATCAATGCATTTTCGTTCTCCTTTTCCAAAGCAGAGCAGTGTGAGTAAACCAGTACTTCTCACTACTAGAAGCATGGTGTATCTAACCCCAAATATTAATCAAATATTAAACCCTGTGGAAAGAAGGTCCCTAAAGTAAATTGATTCTTAAAAATTAGCCTGTTTATCTTAGTGGGACCAGACAAAATTGTCCAATCAGCAACCCTCAGCAAGATGCTTGTCAAATATGAAGCCTCCTGACAATACTCACCCGCATGAGTGGTGAAATAAAGTTATTTTTAATGGCAATAAACTTTTTTAATGGAAGAAAATGTCAAATAATCTTTTCTTCAGACAACTTCAGTATAGTGCAAAGCTACTGGCCATGTAATAGATTGCATGGAGTACAATGCAAACTACTATTTTAAATCAGTCTCTTGCTAAGACAGGAAAGGAGTGACTGGTTACTTGTATTAGCCTCACTGCAAGGCTAGCAGGAATCTCACCTGGACCCAGTTTGTAAAGTGGGGAAAACCGTGTTATGCCATGGTCTGAGTTAGTTGAACACATTTTCCAGAATAAAGTCAGACAGTCAAGCTAGTGCTGGCTTCAGAAATCCTGTGGAGTTGAATAGATATAAGACTGTCTGTGTTCTAAGAGGGGAGCTCTTTCCTGCAGAGCCTTGAACTGAGAGTGATGTCCCATAAGTAGCACAGGTTTTCTTGAAGACCAAAACATTTAGTAAGAAATTAGATGCCTGCAATGAAGGCAGAATCCAGACTCTACAGTGATGACAACTGCATGGTCTTGGGGTGCTCACAGGCTGCCTTGTGGGGTGAGCAGTACCTGAAGACCGTAAGAAGAGCATAGTTTACCTATAGGACTTACCTATAGGACTATCTATAGGTGCATAACGGTACTGTGCAGTATGATTACATAAGGAAAGGTACCTGTGCCTTTATGGTTTTGATCATATCTTGATTTTCCTCAGTACCTAAATCCAAAATCCCCTCTGGTTTTCTTGGTTCCTTTATTTAGTTAGTTTATTTATTTGTTCAAATTTGTAGACAAATATTAAAGCTTGAGTAAGGGAGGCACTTTGACTGTACATTAAAAATAGAACACATGAATGCGGCAAACAGACACAGCAACCTCCCAAAACACAGACTGATATCCCAAATCCTGATAACTATTCTCTTCCCAAAAGCCAGGAAAAGATATAGGTTTTTCATATGTCCTGTTTCAAATCAGGAGTTGAAGTGATTTGGTGAGATTTCAGACCTAAATCACAAAATGCAAACGTACAAAGACCAGAAGGAATCTGTAGAACATCAACTACAAGAATTTTTTTACACTGAGGGTGGTAAAACACTGGCACAGGTTTCCCAGAGAGGTGGTGGATGCCCCATCCCTGGCAACATTCAAGGTCAGGTTGGATGGGGCTCTGAGCAACCTGATCTAGTTGAAGATGTTCCTGCCCACGGCAGGGGGGTTGGACTAGATGACCTTTAGAGGTCCCTTCCAACCCAAATTATTCTATGATTCTATGATTCTAACTATAGGAAAAAAGCACAAAAAGTAAACTTTGAAGTGGGAAAGTATGAGACTTTCACATTTTAGGGACATTCATATTATCATCTTATTTGAGGCTTTCTGACCAACATAGTTTCCCACAGAAAATTGTTTAGCAAAATATGTTTCGTAGGAAAACACCTTTTCTTCATTTTGGAATTTGTCACTGGGTGTCCTGGTTTCGGCAGGGATAGAGTTAATTTCCTTCCTAGGAGCTGGTACAGTGCTGTGTTTTGGACTTAGGATGAGAACAAAGTTGATAACACACTGATGTTTTAGTTGTTGCTGAGCAGTGCTTACACTAGTCAAGGACTTCTCAGCTCCTCATGCTCTACGTGCTCAAGAAGCTGGGAGGGGGCACAGCCAGGACACCTGACCCCAACTGGCCAAAGGGACATTCCAGACCATGGGACGTCATGCTCAGTATATAAAGCTGGGGGAAGAAGAAGGAAGGGGGGGGGCATTTGGAGTGATGGTGTTTGTCTTCCCAAGTAACCGTTACGCGTGAGGGAGCCCTGCTTTCCTGGAGAT
>NW_008824231.1:2144150-2148416 GCF_000699105.1 Pygoscelis adeliae
GCAGCAGGTGTACCCCTGGAGAGACTGTGGCTCATAGATAAGGCTCCACTTGGAGCAGGCACTACCCTAAGGGACTGCAGTCTGTGGATAAGTCCAAGCCGGAGCAGGGGCAAGGGGAGGAATTCATTGTAATACTAAACCCTATGGTTTGATCCGAAGGGACCAGGGGTGGAGATTGTAATGGAAACACCTTTAAATTGTTGTAACCCATGATTTGAGTTGCATGTTATAGGGATTACTGTAGCAGGAACCCCTTGTTGCTAGCCAGGCTAGGAGCAAGGGGAGGAGTTCATTGCAATGTTAAACCCTATAACCTGGACAAAGGGACCAGGGGTGGAGATTGTAAGGGAAATACCTTTAAATTGTTGTAACCCGGGATTTGAGTTGCATGTTATAGGAATTACTATAGCAGGAACAACCCGAACCTTACAAGAAGCAGTGCAAGTGCAGCAGTGACCGGACCTGAGCTGGGTTTGGTGCCCAGTAACTCCATGCAACACACCACCTCTCCTGTCCTGAGTGGCCACCATCACAGACGGAGCCCAAAGTCATGGACTAAATGAACTCAATGGATATTTCATGAACATTTCTGGACATTTTACAGACATTCCACAAGGGTGGTCCATAGACCATTCTCACTTTTACCCTTCCAATTCTCTCCCCCATCCCACTGCGGGGGGAGTGAGCGAGCGGCTGCGTGGTGCTCAGTTGCCAACTGAGGTTAAACCACGACACTGGGAAACATTTAAATGGATTTTTATATTTTTTATTTAAAATGTTCTTTTCAAAATTGATAGTTTTAATTTATTTCTTTTTAAAATTTTCTTCTCTCTCATCTCCTCTTCCCCTCTTCTTTTCTTGCCAGCAAATCAAGGAATTTCAGGAAAACAGGGCTTAAGAAGCCACCTGGGTTTTACTCCTCTTCCAAAGGAAGAAATACCTAACCTAAACCCCACCTGACAAATGACTATGTAACCTGTTTTTGAAGGCCTCCACATTCATGTTACCCCCAGGGTAAGCAGCATGTACTCTTAGTTTCGCGCTATGAAAGCACCAGCCTGGTGAGCTATAACACAGCCCTTGCATTATTTCAGACACATTGAATTGCAAAGGAAGATTTATATAAGATGATGATTAAGCCTTGGGCCATGGGGGATCAGAGTAGACTCAGGACCAAGTGTTGTGAAGCGCAGACAGCGTCCATCTACTCTAAACAAGGTTTGTCCTCAACAGTAAGGAAGCAAACCAGTGTACATGCTTGTCCTCAGACCCAGAGATCGGTCCTTGTCTCCTGTTTAGCAGAACAGAACTCTGTGTTCCTGTGTTCCTTTCCCAGCTAGTGAAGATACCCCACTATCATAAGAATTGCGGTTTGGTTGATTGTGCTTGTATCTCACAAAGTCTCATCCACATTCTTCATTTGGTGGCCCACTCTTATGTCGTAAGTATTTTTTTCCTTTTCGTTCCTACCCAGAGTTTTTCAGCACTGCTCACCTCCTACTACATTCAAAACCTCAGATCTAGCCTATGTCTTTGAAATGCAAGGAACAGTTCCTTCTTTTTCTCCATGCACAGACTATACTCTTTTGTATCAATATGCCGATTAGGTGAATTTTCTCACCAAGTCTATTCTATAAATTAAATCACATTCTGATCATCTGCATGAATAATTTCAGGTTCTCAGATGTATTTCCTGTGGTTTTTATCTTATATGTAGAAATCTAAAATGTTTGGCAGCCTACGCTACAATCCCCTTTGTTACTCCTACAACCCTATAGTGAGTACATATCTTTTCTAGTTCCTTGGCCTTTGTCTAAATCAGCAAGTCAACATTGTTTATACTCATTTGTAGTCCACTGTCCCACACTAGTCTTGGTCTTGAATTAAATCTCTCCTCAATATATCTGCAAAGCAATCTTCAAAGTTTCGCTTCCTCTTTTATGTGTTTTGGACTCTGTCATCAGTCAATGAATGACTCATGAAATATTCTTGGATGAAGCAGTGAAAGCCCTCCTGAATGCACCATCTACCCAGCCGTACATTTGTCTACTGGATGCATCTTTGTCCCTTCACTGGAGGGACAGATGGGAGTCCCCAGTCCTTCACTTTTCCTTCCAGTATCTCGCAGTCACTTTGGATCATTAGCAGGGCTCACGTGACCGAGCAGAACCATGCCTTGGCTAGCAGTCTGGATGTGCCTCAGCAACCTTCAGTAATATTTCACCTCCCAGGCACATCTCAAGGAGTCTCTGGGCCTCTGGGCAGAGGCTGTCCCCTCCCATCCTCACACGGGATTTTGTAGTCATCACAGCTTTTTGTTTTTTCCTGGAAATGTTGACAGGTCTGAATCTCCCACCCTTTGTGGTGTGCAGTTTCTGCTCCACCACAAGTGAAGATGGGTACACATTTCAGAGCCGTGCTTGTGCACACTCTCAGTGGGTATCTAGAGCAGGTTCCCTTTCCCTGCAGCAGTTAATTCTTCCTCTGCTGCCAGCCCTGCTGCAGACCCTGCAGCTGCACACTTCTCTGTCCTTGAAGACCTAGAATTCATGCTGTGCAGCATGCGGCCCCAACTGCACCCACAGGGGATGCTGAATTCACTGTTGTTACACAGTCTATTCAGATCCTTGCTGACTCCCCTTGAATTCCCATCTTTAAACTCCAGGGTCCCCTTTTGCTTAGTCCATCCTGTTCCCTGGGCTGCTGGCATTCAGTCCTTCTTGCCTTGCAGAGACCCAGTCCCTTGCTTAGTGGTGTAAGTAAATCAAAGATCCTTGATCCCAAATTCCCAAGCTGTAAACACACTCACTTAGGCCTCTGCCCCTTCGGGAGTGCAGGCTACCCAGCTGAGTTGACTGTCAACCTGCCCTGGAAGCTGTCCCTGCGTGTGCGATGATTTGAACAGATATTTTCTCTTCCTCTTCTGTATTTTACTACCATGTCATTTTTTAAATTTCTCAATTTTGGAAAAAAAAAATATTCTGGTCAAAAAATAAAATTAAGCAGGTTTTGGCATTTTGTAACTTTGCAAAATTTGGAAAGTTTTGAAAGCTGAAAGTGGAACTGAAGACAAAGAAAGAAAATAAAACTTGATATTTATGATTTTTCTCCCTTCTTATACCTATTCCATCCATCCTTTTTTTTTTTTTTTGCTGCTTTTCTTTTCCAGAATTGGCCACTTAAGTGAACAATCAACATTTTAAGAATAGAATAGAGCTAGACCATCACGCTTCAGTATCCACAAAATGGACATTAAAAAGAAATATGATCACTTTATGCTACATCATCTTTTTTTCAGCTCTCATCAATACTAATACCTTCCTGACTTCTCAGTAACCAACATCAGCCACTGCAGTTCAGAGCAGTGATGTTGTGCACTCCCAAGAAATTCCCCCAAACAAGGAGGCGCTTGCAAAATGCACTGTCTTGCAAATGCTTGCAAAATATCCCTCTCTGAGGGCTTCAAGACATAGTTCCATGTAAAGCACATTATAGTGACTAATCAAGGCAGAAACAGCATGGATTGCAGCGACTGTGGTCAGACACCTCCTTGGCAAGATGGAAATGAGAAAGTACTGTGCCTTTGTGTAAACCCTGCAGGTGCCTAGGGCAGCCAGATGACTTTCAGCTGTCTGATCGCTGCAGGAAGAATACTTGTTAGTGTCTGCCGGGGGGACCATCTCCTCAAAAGCAGGCATCTGGCAGTGCAAGCCCCACATGGCACTGCTCACACACTCTGGAGACATCTTCTCACTACACTGACTCACGGCCATTGTGGAAGTGGTGCACCCTAAGTTGTCCTCTTTCACCCCAGTTCACCTTGTTCACCAGCATCATGGAAGAAAAAGAAGACAAGCTTCATTGGCAAGGCATAATGTTTTTTAAATTATATTTACAAGGTTTGGAAACAATCACCTTGTATTGGGTTTGCGTGGCAAGGTTTTGGTAGTGGGGGGCTACAGGGGTGACTTCTGTGAGAAGCTGCTAGAAGATTCCCCCATGTCTGATCGAGCCAATGCCAACCAGCTCCAAGACAGACCCGCCGTTGACCAAGGCAGAGCCCATCAGTGACAGTGGTAGCGCCTTTGAGATAAGGTATTCAAGAAGGGGAAAAGGCTGCTGCGCAACCGCAGCCGGGAGAGAGGAGTGAGAATATGTGAGAGAAACAACTCTGCAGACACCAAGGTCAGTGAAGAAGGAGGGGGAGGAGGTGCTCCAGGCACTGGAGCAGAGATTCCCCTGCAGCCCATGGTGAAGACCATGGTG
>NW_008824231.1:2149118-2156515 GCF_000699105.1 Pygoscelis adeliae
CGACCCCCCCACACACCTAAAAGAAAAAACCATAAAGCACGATTCTAATATATATATATATATATATATAAAGCAAACATGATGTTTTCCTAAATCCTTCTGTGTCCTATCTTTTCTTTCACTCATGACACATGTCAGCTCAGGTTAAGTAGTCCCATTGTTGGAGCAAATCTGGTAGTAACAATTGGATTAGATAATACTGATTATTTTTCCTAAATTTGTTTCTCACCATTACAGCAAAATTTTTACAAAAAGGAGTATAGACAAGTATTGATCAAGAGGTAGAGATAAGGATCCAGCAGAATTTGTGGTATCCAAACCAAAAGATTTTGGATACCACAATTCTCCAATTTGGAGAATGATTTGAGAAAGTTTACTTTAAGCACGGCTTTTACATGCTTTTCTATTGCATTTTCATTTTCTAAGTGTTTCTTAATCTAATGGTTAGGCCTCAAATCTTACTGACTAACTTAATAATTTTTATTTTTATTAGCATTTATTACTGTTTTTCCGCAGCTTTATTATTAGTACCCTTTATCTTGCATTTCATTACTAACCAAAACCAAGTCTATTAAAGAATTAAAACATGCTAACAAAAATAATCATGTTTATTTTCCAATTAATAAACAAGACCTCTATAAACTTTCTAAGCAGTAAGATAACTACTGTATGTCAGCATATCTGCCATGCAACTCCCTCATACAAAGCAATTTTCTTACCCTTAATTTTTCCCAGTTTACGTTTCCAAAAAGCTAAACTCCTCAGCAAACACCCATTTGTCATCAGTGACCAGCTGAAGTTCTCAATGAATTCCAACCTTTTTTCCCCTGAAAGTACTAGACTTGGCTTCCTGCTTTTATCTGTTATGACTCTAATATCATTTCTTAAACTCCAGTCTTTACAGGTTTTAAGAGAGATCTCATATCACATCCGTTGACATAGAATTTGAAGCAATCCCAGACCATGAACTGGGCACTGCTAACAGCTTTAGGGGGTTGAGGGTCACCACAGGGCAGTGGTTCACTGCCAGGCAAGAGGTCCTAGGTTGTAAAGCCTAACTAATCAAATGTAAGCACTTCTCTTGTATCTCCTCGATGTTATGAGTCTCTCTTCTCTCTTTATCAGACTGAACAATGGCCAGAAAACCCATCGTCCTTGACAGACAATGACATTTAAGAGCTCCAGAGAAACCCCAATGAAGAAAAGCTGTGCTTTTTTTATTTCAGGCATTTTATATTTCTGTTGCTTCCTGCATGTGGTTTTAATGGACTAGGAAGTATCTGTTAAGTAATTGTTACTTTGCCAACAGTCCCTCTAAATTATTGCAGGATCTAGGTCTATTAAACAGGAGGAGAGACACAAGTTAATATCCTTTTTTTTTCCAAAATCAAAGCTATTGCCTCCCATGCCAGTACCAGAGAGTGACAAAACAAAACGAGCTTCAGCTTGCATCCATGATTACAGCCTTGCATATCTTCCTAAGCTACAATGTCTTCATCCCCAACAGTAGTCGGTAGAAGCCAACATGCAGCCTTGCCAACAGGTGAGTCCTGGCTACACTGAGTTCTTGCCCAAGAAGAGCAAATTTAATTACTGAAAATGGACTGACAAATTAACAGTGGTCACTCAGAACTTCACTACAGCTACAAGAGGTGGTTTCTCCAGGATCTTCCCATTAGCAAGGGAACAACCAGCAGCCCAAAACCTGTGATGCAAAACTTGTAGTTTTGTTCTTTTGTGCAGCAGAGAACTAATACACTCACCTGTCAACTCCTTGTCGTATTTTGTTGGTACCCACAGTTTTCCATTAAAACCTTAGTTTTCATGGCCTCATATATAATAGTCTACCTATCTCTTTCTGTCTGCAAAGTGTTTTCCTTTAAGCATCCAGCAAGCAAATAATTTCTTTCAATGGTCCTCCAAACTTACTACTGGTGTCGCATCTTCTGGTTCCCCTTTAGCACTGGGTGTTTTCCACTTATCACTGGGGTGCAATCCTTTTTTTGCACCCCTACCAAAACTCTGAGGTACCACATTGTTGGTGACACTTCCAGTAGTCACCTTTTCAGTAACTTCAGTATTAGTGACACCTTTTTTTTGCAGTAATTCCTGCAAAAGATGGAATTTGTCACAGAATGCTAGAAATATTTAGGTTGGAAGTGACCTCTGGAGGTCATCTGAACTTACCTCCAGCTCAGAGAAGGACTAGACTCAAAGTTAAAGTAAGTCAGGGCCTTGTCAAGTTGAGTTTTGAATGTTTCCAAGGATGGAGGTCCCTCAGCCTCTCTGAGCACTCATCCCAGTGCTGCACAACGTTCATCGTAAAGAATTTTTTTCCTTATACTGAATCAGAGTTTCCTTTGTTGCAGCTTCTAACCATTGCCTCCTGTCCTTTCGCTGTGGGCCTTTGAGGAAATGCTGGCTGCGTCTACTCCACAACTTTCCTTATGGGAGTGAACAACTGCAACTAAATCACCCCTTAGCTTCCTTTTCTTCAGGCTAAACATACACAGTTCTCATAAGTCATACACATTTCCATGGTCGTGGTCCTCCACTGTGCTCCCTTCAGTTTGTTGATCTCTGTCTTGCACCAGGAACTCCAAAAGTGGACAGTGTAGTCCAGATTCAGCTGTCTTCTTCCCTAGTGAATATAAAACCTCAGAAGTTCAGTATCTGGAATCACAACTTGTTCTGGTTTTGCATTTGTAGATGACCCAACACCATGGGGCTCTGCACTGTATGGGTTTTGTCTAAAGTGGGGAGGGGTATTGGGATAAAAAGATTATGGGCTTCAAGCCTGGAAGTGCTTAACATCATGCATGAAAAACATATGAACAAGTGCCTTCAGGACTGGTGCCACAGACAAGCAAAACAGATATGACTGAGACTATTAGAAGAAGCTTTGATAAGAGAAGAAAACGGAAAATCATTAGGATATCCAATTGTGGAAGATGTTGTAAAACATGAAAGCTGTGTCCACATGCTGACACCTGTCAAGAGTACAGAGGCCATAAGTTAAAACCTGTAAAATTAATCAAGCACGTCTTTTCTGCAGGCAGAAGACAGCTGATAAGTGACCCCGGTCTTCCTGGTGAACGCTAGGTTTACCACTGTGCACATTTACCTTCTACTGAAAGATTCATGAGCTATGTCTCAGCCAGATGGAGGAGAATCGGTGCTCCATCCACAGGTGTGGGGGAACCAGGTGGGTGGTCCAGGCTGCAGCTGCGCCCTGAAGCCAAACTGGAGAATTCAGAAGTGAATCAGAGCATCATGGTCTCAGGGGTGGCAGGAGGTACCTAACGATGGCAGCTCCAGCCCGGGAACCTCCTCACTCAGCTGAGGACCTGGGGAGGAGCTGGACTCAACCAAGGCATCTCCTTCTGCAGGCAGTCAACAGGAGCATATTTGTAGCTGCTGCCTAAAACCTGCCTTCACAGATGGGGTGTGCATGTAGGAACTACATCCTTTTCTTTTGTTCTGATCCAGCTGTTTTACCATGGTAATATGTCACAAAAAGTGAAGTTTTAAAACATGTTTCTTTGGTACTATAATTTTATTTTTTTTTAATACTGTGGTTCGAAAGTCTTACACTTAAAATCGACCATTTTTTCTCCATAGTAAAAGTAGCTTGCTGTGAAAAAATGTAAATACAACAATTGACAATGAAATAAGATGTTAATCTAAACTGTCTGACTATGACTGACAGAATGTACTTTGGAAAGGTTCATTTTCTTCTTACAGCATAAGATGAAAGATAGTTGTCATCACTCTCCTGCAAACAAGCCACTATAATTTCTATTTCATAAGGATGTAATTATTGTGAGATATTAAGTCCACTCTAAAAGATGCTTGAACTCACTGAAGGGCCATTAAAATTTATCAACCTCACATCACAGAGGTCTTGATGATTTTCCTGTTTTTTGGTTTCAGCTATGACATGGTTTAACTTCAGTTGGCAACTGAGCACCACACAGCCACTCGCTCACTCCCCCTCCCCCGGTGGGATGGGGGAGAGAATTGGAAGAGTAGAAGTGAGAAAACCCATGGGTTGAGATAAAAACAGTATAATAATTGAAATAAAATGATGATGATGATGATGATGATAATAATAATAATAATAATAAACAAAGCAAGTGATACACAATGCAACTGCTCACCACCCACCGACTGATGCCCAGCCAGTCCCCAAGCAGCAGTTGCCACCCTCCGGCCAACTCACCCAGTTTATGTACTGAGCATGACATCCCATGGTATGGAATGTCCCTTTGGCCAGTTGGGGTCAGCTGTCCTGGCTGTGCCCCCTCCCACCTTCTTGTGCACCTCCAGCCTTCTCAGTCGGTAGAGCATGGGGAGCTGAAAAGCCCTTGACTAGTGTAAGCACTGCTTAGCGAGAACTGAAACATCGGTGTGTTATCAACATTATTCTCCTCCTAAATCCAAAACACAGCACTATACCAGCTACTAGGAAGAAAATTAACTCTATCCCAGCTGAAACCAGGACAAGCTAATATGGCCTCAATGACCTCAAGTTTCATTTAAATGTCAGATTAAGATTAGATCCCCGGCATGGCTAAATTCTGATCACCCACTTTGATGTCAAAATATATGGCTAGACTGATACAACCCACATTCATAGGCATATTTTATCTTTTTAAGTAGCCAGAAAAGTAGCTAATTTTGTTTAGGAAGACAAAAAGGGACAGTGATGGGAACCAGTTCAGGACAGGAATCCCAGGTGTCAGTTGCCTAGCTCAGAAAAGAGAGAAGATGCAGAGAGCAGCGTCTTTGACAGCGTATTTCTTCTCCTGTGTTAAGGGATAAAACAATGTCATTTGACTCTCTTTATACTCAGTATGCTTCTATCAGCTTAGCTTGCAAGTCTTCAAAGGTTAATCAAGCTACTGGCATGAAAATCTCCCAACAGCCATCCCACAAACCAAAAGAGAGTGTGTCTTGTTATGACAATCATTTTTATAAGTGAATAAAAATGTACATATCTGAGAGAGAAGGATAGATATTGCCTTTGTAGCAAAGGGCAGCATAGCTGCTCAGATAGCACATGAGAAGTATCCTTTGTCCTGTAACTTTGACCTTATGATCAAAGTGCCTTTCTAATTGTACATGCTGACGTGTTGGATTTCCTTAGCTCATTTCAAAATCCAGCTCTTTGTTTCAAGTCTAGGTTTCAGATGTTGACTAGCAGTCAACAGCATGAACTGTCTGGCCAACCCTCATGTAAAAAATCACAGGTGAGATCCCCCAAATACAGAGTTTTATAAATCATGAGATTTAGAAAATAACACTTGGAAGCCCTAGTTGTTTCTGCTAGCATCCTTCTGTCTTTCAACCTTTAGGATTTACACACTGAAGTTTATGACTGAAAGAAAAAGGGTCTATTCTTCCAGTTAGGATAGGTCTGAGTGCATTCACACAAAACTGGAGGGACTCCATTGAGGATGATTAAGGGACCTGAGCATCTGTCTTGTGAGGAAAGGCTGAGACCTGGGACTGTTTAGGGGGATCTTATCAATGCCCATAAACATCTGAAGGGAGGGTGCACAGACGACGGAGCCAGGCTCTTTTCAGTGACAGGACCAGACACAATCGGCACAAACTGAAACATAGGAGGTTCCCTCTGAACATCAGGAAACACTTTTTTCCTGTGAGGGTGAACGAGCGCTGGCACAGGTTGCCCAGGGAGGTTGCAGCGTCTCCATCTTTGGAGATATTTAAAAAAGGTCTAGGCAAGGTCCTGGGCAATTGGCTCTAGATGGCTCTGCTTGAGCAGGGGGATTGGACCAGATGACCTCCAGAGGTCCCTTCCAACCTCAACCATTCTGTGATTCCGTGATTCTGTCTGAAAAGGAATAATAGCTTATTTCCCTTATATAATCTTTCAACCAGCCTAAGTGACAGTGTCAAAATCAGTTATCTTGTCACACTATTGGAAGCTGTAGGGGGAAGGGTGGGATTGTTACATTGGGATATTGTGGATGTTTTAGTGTTTGGAAGTGAATATTATGTGCAGTTGGGATGAGGAGAATCAGGATTGCCAGGTTTTATTGCTAGTTCCGCTGCTGCTTTGATGGATGAAATAGCTTAGCCTCTCTTTGCCTTACTTAATCCTCGTGTATAGTGCAAACACATTTTATTCCCTTATATAATTATCACTGGATGAGATTTATCAATTAATGTCTTTAACACGCTTTGAGATCATTATGTGAAAGGCACCACTTGTAGTACTAACATCAATTATTGAAGTGGGTATATTAACAGGAGACAGAGATTAGCAGGAGAGAAATATTAAAGACCAAATTAACATGTGGCTTTATGGGGCTGTACAACTGGTTGACACAAATATTATTTATTAGTTAAATATAACCTATAGAAATGCATGTGTTGCATGTATGGATATTGACAAATGCAGTGCTCATTTGAACAAGGCACAGGCTGTCTCCAGACCTCAGAATAAGAAACTGAGTCAAAGCATAATTAAGGGAGTAAGCTCAAAACTCAGTCATTAGTGTTAGTTGTCTTCATTAAAGCAGCCTTCCTCAAGCAGTCACTTCAGCCACATATTCTTCTTTCCTCTGACCAAAAATCAGCAGCACTGCTTTGAAATAAATATTTGAGTATTAAATAATTACAGACTTTTCTTAATTTAATTATAATTTTTTGCCAGCAATACAATTAATTTCAAAATAGCTCAGCCAAGAACAAATTCAGGCTGTGGAAATGGAAAATAACTAGTCACGCTTGAAAAGAATGGGAGCAAAGCAGCAACAGGTTTTTGTGTTTGATGGCTTCTAGATAACCAGGCACCTTGGCTAGGTGGATCATTTGCCACAAAAAGGACAAAACCAAGAAATGGCATGGAGGTGAAGAGACCACAGGAGGTAATGTCTGAAAGGGGAGCTCAACATGGTTTTGAAGCTGTGTTTGGAATACTGCAGCTAAAACTTTTAGTAATGTTCTGTCATAAAGCCAGTTTCAATCACAGCTCTAAATTATTGACACTGTGTACAAAATCACTATCAGTGTAATCTTTACTTTTTGATACTTCATTCTGTAAGAATTTGGTGGTTGTTTTTTACCATTAGGAGAAATAGTTTGATGAAATTTGGAAGACTAAGCCTCAAAGAGAGGTAACAAGCAGTTAGGTGTACTTGAAGGTGGAGCTATTGTCAAACGGGCAGTAGAAAAGGGAAATATGCAGGTTTGGAAGAGACTTCTAGTATCCTACCCTGCTGCTCTCTTTCAGAATAACTACCCCAACATTGGTCTTAAAAGAAGATTTTGCCTTTTCTGTTTAAAAAAAAAAAAAAAAAAAAAAATCTAAACTGAAATTTTTGAAACCCGTCACAATCCTTCACATGCTTATTCCTCACTTCAGG
>NW_008824231.1:2156653-2167410 GCF_000699105.1 Pygoscelis adeliae
CTGCTGGGATGGCAAATCCCAAAATGTTCCATTTTTTAAGTCTTGGCAAAACTATTTGATACATGACAGGAAATCAAGAATGATCAAGTTGTGCCACACACAGAGAAGGCAGCAGTCAGAGAGCAACTGAACCATAACGACTTCTAGAGTTTCTTGGCAATTCTCTTACTGAAACGTTACGTAGCAGTTAAGATAGCAATGCTTTTATCTATTCCCCCTATGATTACCTAAAAGGAGGACACAGCCCTGCAGCCAAAACAGCATGCATAAGAGAGCAGAAGTAAGGCTAGCTAAAGTTTAGCTGAACACTTCCAAAATTTCACAAACTTCTTGTTCTAATTTCCTGACCTCCATATGTTTATGTATTCTCTATTATTGAGACTTGGGCTTTTTTATATCAATGATCTGTTGCATTAATATAACAGTCTCCCAGAGTAGCTATGACACCAGACGATATGGAACCAGAGAAAAATAATGAAAAAGAAGGTTTTCAGTCTAAGTAGTCTACATCTAAATGTAGACATCTACAGTCTAAGTGTTATTAAATGCTGCAAACTTTTTCAAGGTCCATGTGTAGGAGTCTACTGACTATGCACAAATGTACTGTCTTCCACTTTCAGGTCATTCTCTTACGAAGCACTGAAGATTTAATTTCTTTTAGTTAGTTATTTTAATTTTCTCTTTAAACCTGTGATGAAACTTGATTCTAGAAGACTCTTGCATTGGAGACCAATCCATCTGTGAATAAAGGCCAACAGAATATATGTGGCACCCATCATACTGCTTTAATTCAGCAGCATTTTCCAGAGGATTGTGACATTGCCGACTAAGGTTGACTTTTGAATTCTAATCTTTACCTTTGCCACTGACATTTTGTACATCTTGCCTGTGACTGGACATTTATGCTTTGCTTATCTAATTGGAGCATCTTGAACATGAGGGGCTGTGAAGCTCAGCCCATGTTCATGGATCAGGAGCCTGCATGTGTGTGGTGGGTGCAAATGAGGACAGGTGAGGCTGGCTTCCATAAGCCTCTTTCCTCTCCATTTAAATCCAACTGCAATGTGAGAAAAGAACAGGTGTCAGCTTGTTGCTTTGGTTGGAGATAATGACTTGGCAGCCAGGCTTGAATTATTTTATTACCCAAAGATGCCCTCTGGAGAGCAGAAGGTGCAATTCTGCTGAAAGGACAGACTTCTACCCCTTCTACCAGGAGATGAGCAGGCGGAGGGTTGGAAGGTTGCAAATATAAAAACATCCAACTTCAAAGGCAAGATGACCACTGGAAAAAAATGTGCTGCAGTGCTCCACTGTAACACCCATCACCAACCAGTAATGTAAGTGCTGGGTGGGTTTCAGACTTAGGGCTTTCGAACAGTTTTCTGTGAAGCATAATCACTACAGTGACAACAGCAACAAAAAACAAAGCTCTTCCTCTGTTCCTGGTGAAATTATTGGGAGTCTTGAAACCTGTGCAAACAGAGCTAGGACTGTGCTTTGTGAAACGCTTCTGTTACTTGAATGAAATCCCCCATTTCCTAAGAGTATGTTAATTTCCTTCCACACCAGGGATTGCACTGCAAATTCCCACAGCATCTGTGTTGAATGAGATGAACTGCACCCTAAAAATGCCAACCCTTTCCCTCACCATTAACCATAAAGAGAGCAATGAATTACTAGCTCAGCTGTAGATGTCTCAATTCAGCATAATTTTATGGTTGGACTCAATGATCTTAATGGTCTTTTCCAACGTAAATTATTCTATGAAAATGATTCTATGATAATCAAAGTTATATTCACCAGGGATGTCCTGGTTTCAACAGGGATAGAGTTAATTTCCTTCCTAGGAGCTGGTACAGTGCTGTGTTTGGGATTTAGGATGAGAACAATGTTGATAACGCACCGATGTTCTAGTTGTTGCTAGGTAGTGCTTACACCAGGCAAGGACTTTTCAGCTCCCCATGCTCTACCGACTGAGAAGGCTGGAGGTGCACAAGAAGCTGGGAGGGGGCACAGCCAAACTGGCCAAAGAAACATTCCATACCATGTGATGTCATGCTCCGTACATAAACTGGGGAAAGCTGGCCGGGGGGGCTGCTGCTCAGGGACTGGCTGGGCATCGGTCGGTGGGTGGTGAGCAATTGCATTGTGCATCACTTGCTTTGCGTATTATTATTATTATCATCATATTATTATTATTATCATTTTATTTCAATTATTAAACTGTTTTTATCTCAACCCACGAGTTTTTCTCACTTGTGCTTTTCCAATTCTCTCCCCCATCCCACCGGGGGAGGGGGAGTGAGCGAGTAGCTGCGTGGTGCTTAGTTGCCGACTGAGGTTAAACCACGACAAGGGATAATCACATAAAAAGCACTAAATATTCTCAGGCGCATTGTGAGCTGTGCTCTCCTTCATCTGCATTTTGTCTTCCCTCTTCTTTGGGTGGCTGTTGGAGATGGACTGAGTCACCACTGAACATCTTGGAATATCTTCAGCAGGTAGCAATAGGATTGTTGAAAACTAATTTAATTAAAAATGACAGGAACAGTGGGTTTACCTGTCTAATCTGATTTATTAGTGGTCCCTTGCCAAGTAATTTGGATGAGATGCCAACCACACGAGCACCTTCATGTGCTAATGCTCTTACAGACATTTAAGAAGAAATGGTCCTTTCTCATAGAGTTTGCAATATGAGAAAAACTTAATGAATTAACTTTCTTTCTTTTTACCCACTTGGTCCTTTAACCCACCACTTAACGGATTGAGCACACAGTTAATTTGGGAGATACAAAGAACAAAAAGAAAAGCAGGTTTAAGTCAAATTATATCTGAAAAATTTTAATTTCTTCTTCTCTGGAATTATATCTAATATTAAGGGGTTTTTATATAGAAAATTCATAACAGACCCATAAGTGGATACTAAAAGGGTGGGCAGGATGTGCCTTCAAACATCCCAAATTCAATGATTGGAGAAGAATGGACTGCAGAAAATGGCCAGGTTATTACCATGTAACCCTGTAATATAGTATTACCATTGCCACTAACAAGCCACAGGCTTTGTACTGAGCTTTTAAGGCCTCAGGAGAAGGCTGGTCAGGCTTGCTCCATCTGAGCTTTCCTCGCCCTGCACAAGCTGCACAAGCTGGAGCTAGACAAAACTGGCTTTAGGGGTAACAAAGAGAACAAGGAACAAGTATTTCTAACTCATGTAAAATGCACCATATATAGTAAATTTATATAAAGTATAAATTTTATAGTAAATTTGGATGTAATGTGGAGTCGCAGAGCAATGAAGAAATAGTAAGGTGTAAAAGTGTGTTAGCAAACACATAAACATGACCCCATATGGGTCCTGAAAGGAGGGAGAGGAAACCGCCACCATGAACTTCTTACTCCTCCCAACAAATGATTCCGGATGCTGACAACTGGCCATAACCCCCTTCCTTCGCCACCACCACCGAAATGAAACCATCTTAAGACCCAGAGGAGCAGGGGAAGGGTGAGGCAGAAAAGGTCTAGAAACTAAGCAGGGTGAGAATGATAATTTTAACTGTATTACTATCATTATTATACTATTATTGAGTCTTTTTCTTCATTGAAAGAATATTTAAGTAACAATTAGATCTGGACTATTGTTGATTCTTGGATTAGACTATTAAGATTTCAATCATACAAACAATAAATTCTTGTTTTATATATAAGGTATGTGTCTTTTGAAATTCCCAACGTCCTACACACCCTCTGTCCCTTTCTCATCCTTTGCTCCCCCAGCTGCACCCTCCGGAGTGGTAGCCACACTGAAAATGAACCGATGTCAAATACAGTGTTATTTCCAATGATTTGTTCTGGCATGGTAGATAAATTTTGCAAATGCATCGGAGCGAAGGGAAGATTACTAACTGCTTTATTAATGCTAGAACCCTACTCAGTTTTACTATCTGAGCATTATTAGCATTTCAAAACTATCTCATTCCAACAGAATGTAAAATGTAATAATAACTACCTGTGAAATTCCTATAGCTATGCCCTGACAGTAGTACAGCAGCAGCATTTTTTTTCTACTCTTATTTATTCCTCCTTATTATACATATGCATCTGTTCCAATGCTCTTTTTCTGATTATTTTAACTATAAAACTAGCCACATTTCAGGAAATGAGAGCTTTAATGCTGTTTATATCTGGAGCAGGACAGTGATCAGAATAAAAATTGTATTTTCAATGCAGACTGCCTTAAATATTACCATTCTCTCTGTTTTCATACCTCAGTGCTTATGGCAACATGGGGAGTAAATACGACATATGCAGAAACCTAGAATTAATCTTTTAATATTTTTTCCTTATCTAAAGCATATTTTACAAGCTAATTCTAGCCCAATTCACACATATCCAATACTACTTTTCTTGATGTATGTGTACAGAAAGGAAAGCTGAAGGCTGTAGGAAATCTAAGACAAAATAACATGAGGTTATTTTCAATAGGTTATTCATTTAATCAGAAAAAGTAAGAGACACGATGTCTGAAATACCTGTGAGGGGTAATTTTTTAAAACATCCACATCAAAATAAGGAAAGAAGATAAGGTGTGCAGGCTAAAGCTGTGCATTCCTTTGGGCAGAGATAATTCTTTTGTTCTTTGCTTATTCAACAATTATATAGAGGTCCTAACCCATTAAAGTCTTCTTATAACCACAGTCACCACAGGACAAGCAAATATATATAAATATATAAATATATATATATAAAAATATATAAATATATATATAAAAAAGTTCTTTCTCCTCTAGTACAGACTTATCCCGAGCTGTTGGTTCATTCTGGAGTGAGGAAGGCTGCAGGCTTGCACGTGATGCCAGGGATTGTCCTAAAGCATACGATCGTGTTGAAGCTTCATGGCTCTGTAGTCTTGCAGTTCCAGCTGAGGCTACAGACACCTGGATCCCATTGCAGACAAATGCTACAAACAGGCCAAGACATTTATTTCCAAGTTTCCAACAGCTTAATGTTTGCGATCATTTCTTCCTTCAGTAACTTTTCAAAGGTTTGTCCTCAGTCTGTGATTAGATTTTCTGAAAAAAAAAAGAATGTTTCAGCTACCCTTTCCTTCTTAGTAACGTCTTTATCGGCAAAGCACAGGGATTGGGCATCCCCTAGTGTGCATGTTGCATTTTCAGGAACAGGACAACAAATCGTTATTTGTCAGTCATATGCTTTTACAAATATATTTTGTTTCTGGCTATCCAAGTTGGTTGTTAGATTTCCTATGGCTCACCAGCACTTGGCTGGTTCTGAGCACCCCAAGTATTGCTCAAGAAAGCTGGAGGTCAGGGTTAGTGCAGGGTCTTCATCTGACCCCAGCTCAGCCTCACAGTGAATTATCCAGGGCCCTGGAGAAAAATTTAAAAAATGGTCATATCGTCATGTGATTACTCACTTTTGCACCCTGAACTCTGCTCCCCTATATGTATGCTTTAAAAAAGAGCATCCCCCTACACCCTGGGTACCACCTAGGCCCACCAAGGCAATTCATCTAGCCCCACCACTATGCCTCCTGGTTTTTGTTACTATGGGTCTCCCAAAGGTGAGTTATTCTGACAACAGCCAGCTTTTCCTGAGCATCTATCCTGGCAGCAAGTGGGGATGCGGCCACAGGGCAGACAAGGGGTTAAACGCATCTGGTGGTCAGGAGCGACTGCCTGGGGAACACAACGCACCCCAGAAACATCAGGGCTGTGGAGCACATCCAGATCGCCCGAAGTGTTCAGGGCACAAGGCTTTCTCTGCCACAAGAAAACATTGTTTGTCACACCACTGCTTTACAACAAAGTTCCCAGCCTTAATCTGTTTTTGCCTCTTTATTTTAAGAATAAGCATATTCTTACTTAGGAGCTGCTTCTGACAGTGTGGTGAAGGCCATAATAGAAAAGTCTGTATGAATTCACCTTCTCCAGACAAGAAATGAAATTATTTCTTTAAACTGTTAAGTCAGGAACTGAATAGGTGTTTGTCATCTAATTTCTGCTCTCCCACACATACTTCCAGTGAAGTCAGTGAAAGTTTAGGCACCTAAAAGCAATTTTGGATTGACTTCAGTCTTCTAATCTGTCAAGAAGGACAAAATGGGAATTCTGTACTTCTCTAATAAGAAGTGATCTCATTGTAATCCACCTATTTCTGCTATTACATGGAGCTCATTAGGAGTGAGTTATTTTGCTTAATTTTTATCTCTTACCAAGAAAATCCCATTAGGCAGCTAAAGGCAAAAGTCAGCAAACAAGCAGTCAAAATAAACTCTTGTTATAACAAATCATTTGTTGTGTGCTAGGTTTTACCAGTTATTCATCTTCAGACTGTCCACTCAAGAGCCTTCACCCAAACTTGTATTCTCATCTGCTCAAACTTCTCCTAGCAAAATCTTTTGCAGATTTGACACTCCAGAACTTTTTAATCTGCTCTTTGTAGCTGACTCTCAGTTTAAGGTTATTAAAACTACAGTAACTCCTACACTGCTGTACTGTTGTTGACCCACATTGATTTGTGGTGCTGTGCTGCCCTTGACCATGGATTGGGAGAAAAGCAGTATCCTAAAATTAAAAATAGAAAGGAGGAAACAAATGGACAATGAAACAGAAGTGAAGGCTGTTGCCTCTCCCTGGCAGCGGTTACACTGATGCTGACAATCACACAGCTTCAGCTCCACACAACCTTTTTGCCTCTTGGTGATGTGTCTGGGTGCAGTGGTCTGTGAGGCTGCTGGGCACCTTGGCAACCAGACTCAGACTCTCTGCCGGGCATTTCCCACACGCCTTGCACAGCCTTCTCCCTCTTTCTCCCAGGGTCTTGCCTTGCACCTTTTCCTTATTCTCTTGCAGCAGCTTCACACCAGAGTCATCCTCTCCTTTCACCCTGCAGGAGGATGACAGAGCCTTCCTACTGTCTCAACTTCAGGCTGTTATTTCTCCAGCTTGCTTCTACCAGTCAATCCCCACTCCTTTTTTTCTTGTCTAGATTTATACTATGCTTTCAAGAGATATGACAGCTAAATTAATGGCTTCAAAATCATGCCGTAGATCATCCTGAGAAGAGACTTAACAGGTTTATTACAGCCTATTACCAAAGGCTTTCTCTCTGGATAAGATCAGAAAAACTGAGCACTCAATAATTTGTATTCTGTTCAGGGAAAGAAACATCACTAGTTAGCACGTAAAGATCTCCATTAGCAGTTAGTTATTGAGGTCAGACTTCTCTAGTTGGCAACTTCAGGATAAAGTATCCTGTTATCGTATTTGCCCTCCTGGCAAAATTCTGGTTACGTAAGGGGAAATTCATCTCCTCTAGCTTCAGCCACAAAAGGCTGGAGCTGAGTCATCTTGTCTAAACTAGTTATCCGCAAGCCCTCATTGGGCAGAAGAGATACAAGAGAGCCCCCACGTAAAACAGAGTGATCCTGTCTATGTTTCTTGTCTGTCTTTTAGGATGGCTTGAGCTATTCTCTGGAGGTGCACGATATTCTTCCAGTAACCTGAGTAGGAGCCCATCTTAGTCTGGATGCCTAACACTTGGAGGGCTAAAACTAGGTGAAGTTAATTTTCCCTTAGTGTACTTGCATATCCTGATTAACAACATCACAAACAATGACATCAGGACTCCTAAATTCTCCATCTCTCAACAGCATATTATGTATATGGGCTTAGTGCCACCGGACAGCTCAGTGGACTTTGCTGGAGACCAGCTATCAAGATATATTCCTCCTCTTACGAGTATTTCTGTTTGCAATGATCCCTGAGCAACACCACTATCCCATACCCTCCCCAAACCCAACACAACCCCACACTCAGCCGTGGCAGATCCCTGAGTGACAGGCACAAGTCGATGAGTCGGCTGGTCACCGAGGGATGCAACCATCTTCCTCCCCGGGCTCTGCAGGCCTAAGGGAAGAAACTAAATTTATTCTTCCTTTTGCTTCCTCCACCTCCCTCTATTCCCCCTGCCCTGCCTCATCATCAGCAAAAAAGACCCTGAGCACACAGTGGGCAGAAATCTGCTACTACTTTTACACAACCCCTTTTCAGCAAGCCCTGTATTTTTAAGAGTGTGGCCAGACTGTAGCACTACTGTCATGACTGTCATGTATGACTGTACAGCACCAAGGGTGTCTAACTGCAAGGTATGTCATTTACACCCAAAAGACTGATGCGTTAGTGGCAGCCAGTGCAAAACCACCTTTTTTGTTTGTCACCGGAGAGATGCATTAAAGAGATTTCATCCAACTGCTCTACTCTTTGTACTAAGAATGAAGCCACTGAAAAGCAGATTTGGTTTTGCCTTTTTTTTAGCATACAGGGGATAAGGCTTTGTGCCCACCTGACTTCACACATCCCATCCTATCCTGTCCCAGTATTTTTTTATGTCATTCAGTTTTAGAGAGTATGCACCTCTGCCCCTGGAGTGCTGGAATTCTTTCTGCTGGCCTTGAGAGCAGTTCAGGAGCATTTTGCTTGAAAAGGCTTTTGCCACAATCTGCCTATCAACAGCTGTTCCATGAATCTGGAAGTGTTTTACAGAATAAATCAGTATCTTTGCTCCGCTTTTACGTATGGGGAGGGGAAGTCATTTAGGTCCTACAGAAGCAGATCTTAGGTCCTCTGAATTCAGTGTTCTGCCCTTTTGTCCACACAAGCTCCTGACGTTAGATCAGCTTGATTTTCCTTAAGACGTCAGAAAAAAATCCCTGAGGGACTGATACAGAGCACAAAATTATATTTGCTAACATTAAGATGTATCTGAACCCTGCAGAATGTACGCCAGTAACATTTTATGGTTACTTAATATAAATGGCAATACAGGAATTTAATTTAGTATAACATCATTCAAGTGACTTATTGCCGAACATTATTTGCCATATGATAGAGGGAACAGCGTGTTACTAAACTGATTATACCCCAGTTATCTACTAATCAAACACAAATTAAATTTGATAGGAAATGTAAAGCGGTAAGGTATGTTTCCCATGTCACAAGTGTTATGTATGTAAGCCTCAGCTAATGTTTATTCTTAGAAAACATTCTCCTTTTTTTTGCTGCAATACAGTGATATTTGTTAAGTGGTTCCATTTGAAAGGATTAAATTGTTGTAATATTATTGACATGTACTGGATAGATGTGATTTCAAAATTACCTCAATTCTGAAATTATCATTGCTCCTGTATTTTGTTGTGGGTTTGTTTTGTGTTTGGTTGGTTGGGGGGGGGGGGGGGGGGGAAAAAAGAAAGGGGTCATAAGAAAAAGGTATAAAACACTAAGCACATGAAAAAAGAAACTTCATGTTACCATCACAGAAAATATGGTCCTGAATATGTGCATCTGCAGGAGTGGTCAGTGGGACTCTGACATTGATTGGGTCAGTGTCTCTACTAAAATAATAAGGAGCTTGATCAGAGATTGGAGTTACGCTGGCCAGGGCATGTTTTCCTCATTGGACTACATTGTGTAAACAGCATAGAAAAAAAAGTGTGCCTCCTTCCAAAAGTTTCCAGTCTAAATGACGATATTTTGAAAAGTGACAAAGATTTAACCCCTCTGCCTTCTCCTTTGAAAGCTCTATGAAAAGTAACTGACTTGAAGGTAAAAATGCCAAAAAATTCTCCGTAATATAGACTGAAGAAAAGTTCTTCATTGGGCCAGAAACTGAGAAATACCTGGCTTATTTCTTCATGCAGGACTTTCACTACATTTGAAAACTTTTGCCACATGTATTACACTATAAAAATGAAACACAAAGGCACTGCAGCAAAGTCAATGCTGCTGGAAAGCTGATATTATTTTTACCAAAATGGTAACTAAAAGGTGAATGAATATGAGAACAACCAAAGTAGCATCCTACCTTGAATGCAAAAAAAAAAATCTTATCACCACCTGGCATGTGGGGAGACAAAAGTCACAGGACAGAGGAGAGGCAGTTTTCTGTCACAGTTTTTCCCAAGAATATGGTGGTGGGAATTAATGCTGCATTTTCAAATACTGAAACAACACCCAGTCACAACAGACAGCTTCATTATCAAACTATTAAGTGAATCAATTAACAGCAACCCTCTTTTGCAAGCTATGAGGTCAGGGAAAATTGTGCACAGAGGGCTGCAAGAAACAGCCCTCACATGGATTTTATCATCTCCAAGGGATGCTTTTACTATTCATGGCATGAAATAATGTTATTACTCCCTTGCAGAGGAGTAAGAAATATTTAAAATACTACCAAAATATTTACTATGAACTCACCTAAGGAGTGAATCCACCCTTTTCATCCAGGAGGTCATGCATGAGCTGATGCAGTACAATTCCTCAGCTCTCCTTAGCCAAGAACAGGTCACTATTTTACCCTCTAGTGCCTCAGAGCCTTCATGGGTGTGGCTGAAAGCTCATCGTAGTCATGCTGCCAGAGAGCCAGGCTTGCTGCCTGCAGCCTCCCAAATCCCACAGCTGAGGTTCTGCCGTCTTTCAGTCCTGCACCCGCGAGTTCAAACGCCGGTCGGTCAGGATGTTAGCTCTACTGCCTGCCCTCTCACACCTGTGACCCTGGTGCCTTTGCACCGCTACTGTCCTTGAAAATATCTCATCTGTGGATAATTCATTTTCCTCATGACATACCTGTGGAAAGCCACTATTATCTCAGTTTCATCTCTGCTTGTCTTCTTTGTGCTCCAGTTGAATGAGCCACCGACTCATTAAATCCTCTGGCTGCTCAGCACTGCTGCAATCCTG
>NW_008824231.1:2167470-2192300 GCF_000699105.1 Pygoscelis adeliae
ACCTTTTCCCTCTTGTGCTTGGGCTTTAAACATCTGGCACTCTGCAGTGGTCATACTGCCAACCAACCCTGAAGACATGAATCAGACCCCCTTTCTCCCAAATCATAGACTGTAAAAAAAAAAAAAAAAGAGGGGGGGGGTATGTGTTAAAATTACAGTAAATAAATGCTGCTACTTTTGTTTAATTTTTCATTTTTATTTTTCCTCTCTGCCCCTGAAATTAAGTTCTTACAATTATTTTGCCTTTGAGAGCAAACAATTGACTCAAATTTGATTTTTTAATAAAAATAACATGAGCAGAAATGTCACTAGCTTTACAATTTGATAACCTTACAAACACAATTGCTTCTGTCATAATGCTTTTTTAATTATTATTACAGGGAACTGGATAGTACTGTCTTTATGCACAAGCACAAGCATAGTGCGGGAATCCCTGAAAAATGCGGTCACCAGTTTGTTCAAGTGTCCCATGATATGAGCTCCAAAGGAAGAAAAATCTCTACATGTTATTACCAAATCTCCTCTTCTCCAGTCTGCATCAGGAGATGCAACGATCCCAACCGTATTTGATTCCAAAGGAGCTCATTTCAAAATCTGAGCTGGGGGACTGGGACTTTATCAAATGTTCTGGAAAAAAAAAAAAAGAGAAAAGCAAAAACTGACTAAAAGGGAAGGAAACATTTTATTGTCCCCCCCCAAAAAAAAAAAGTCTGCCTGAATAAGCAGTGATGGAAAACAAAGCATAGCCCACTGAATTAACCATTACTGTTCCAAACCTAACATAATGTCAGCAACTTGACAGTTTTTAATAGAATCCAACCACTATTTGTAAGCACATGCAGTCATACAGAATCTATCATCTAGAAGGACCCTCTGGTTTTTATTATATCATATATTTTGTCCATTTTGAAATACAGTGAGAGAGCAAAGTCAGAAGATGGGTGTTTCTTTTCAGAAAAGGATGGGATTTTAAAAAAAAGTCTGAACGGGAAGAATATTTTGGGTATCACTGACAGATGGCCACAGCAAGCACAGTAAGTATTCAAAGGTGTTTGTTAGTCCAGGGGTAGATCCCCATGCTTTTAGTGCTGAAAGCCAAGTGTATGTCCCCTGCAATGTGTACGGTCAGCATCTGTTACAGAGATGAGTAAAACAAAGAAAGTCCTGAACAGTTTAGGGAAACGCTGTCATTTCCTCATTTGGCTTTATAAAAAACAAGACAAAGCTACCCTCTCTTCTTTTATTTTTCACTGAATGAATTTGCAAATGTTGACTTTTTCTTTTGATGTGCATCATCAAAATAACAGATTCTGAAATTCACAATATTGACACATATTCTTTGTTTCATAGGACACATGTAAATCATTGTTAGAAATCTTTTCAATTTTAATAACATTTTTGTTTCAGCTATTGCCTTGTATAAGCTGTTCATCTGTCTTCATCGCCTGCCCTGACCATATTCCCTGGGCTACTTTCAAAACATCCCCAGTGCCCTTGATAAATCCCATAGCTAGTCAGACAAAAATCAACATGTTACCTATGAGTCTCCAGAAACCTATACCCAGAGGTAAACAAAACAGAACCCTGGTAACAGAGATCCCAAAGGAAATGTACTACAGAGAAATGCACTCCATTGTTTGTAACTGATTCAAAAGCCAATGCTTCAGAAACATTGACTTCATTGATGTATTTAGCCATTAGAAGGACATTTTGGCTAAAAGCAATCTGAAAAGAAATGTTTCATTTTTATTTCCTTATGAAAATAATATATCAAAATTTAAGTTTTCCTATGACAAACTTACGGCAAAAAAACCATATTGTGATCTGAATCTTTTGACTATTAATGTCAGAGTCCACAGATAACAAATGGACAATTCTGATTGCATTCTGTGGAGGGCAGCAAGATATGTGTTAGCAAATCCTTTATGATGACAGTTATCTGAGTGCAAACACCCGTAACTCATTATTTTTTCTTGCCCATCCCTGTATTTCTCAGAAGTCAAATAATTTCCAGCAGAAGGACAGAAAAAAACCAAATTCAGGTGAATCCCATCACACCTGAGACTTTTCTCATGCTGCAGTTTTCTAAGGAAAAGAACTCCAGGTTTTGGATCCAGCAATGTCTCACATGCAGCTGAGCTGGCGTAGAGGTGGCCGCTGTGCTGAGTTCCCTCCTGGCACACACTATTTCAGACTTGCCTTGCCAATAAGAACTCAAAGTGGGTGCAGGTCTCACTGCTGGAAAGCCCAGGATTTGAATTCAACATCAGCATAATAAAGATCCTTTCAATTATAACAATGGAGTTGTGGAAACCGATGGTTCTTCTACCACAATTTTCAGCTTCTGTGGATAAGACAGTCATAGATCTACATGCCAGAAGGATTTTTTTGTTTGTTTTAATGACTTAAAGGGAATGTCTCTATTTTTCTTGGGCAGATCAGTTCTGACTCTCTGAGTCATCTTGGACCAGTCATCGTAACCCCTCCATGGTTCTTAAGCCACTATAAACAGATACATCTCTTCCAAATCCTAAATTAACATAATGCTTTTACACTCATTTAAACTGAGTTGATGAGACTCATTAAAGGCTTAAATAGGTGGATCCCCTTGGTCTTTATTACTGTTTGTAGAACCTCAACTGAAAAATGCCATCTTCAACTGCAAAATATCCTCTCATTGAGACTGAGTTTCAAAAATAAACTTTTCCCTCAAGCAGCACTATCCATGGCAATTTTATGCTTTAAAAAGCACAGCAACAAAATACTAATTGTATTGCTTTTGGCTGTCTGCTCCTTCTCTCATTCATACATCATTTAGCTTCCTTTTAGGTAGTAAAAACATCAGCTAAACTGTAGAAGGAGGCAGCTGGTTTGAACTGATGGTTTCCTATAATACTCGTTTTATATTCTCTTGTGTGCCATCATGGTGCATCAATAATTTATATTGCATCTAATTACGCAATAAGGCACAAGTGGGCATATTTTCTATAGCTATTCTATGCACACCAGCAAGGCCTTGTTCCCTTTAAGGCTTGAAGCATGTATAGTAATGGACCTATAAAACTTTCACTAAAGTGTCTTATTGCTCTTGCTTTATGTTCTTTTAATTTATTTGGGGGGCTTTTTTTTTTTTTTTTAAAGGGAATTTTCAGGCCAAACCTAGAGAATACTCTTATCGCTTTGGCTTCATCCTTCTATATGGTGAGTACATTAATAAATAATACTGTGCTGTCCTGCACTGAATTGTTTTTCTGAAAATCTTGCTCAGGCTTCACAGGAGTATACAGGAAGCAGAACATAGGATGTCAAGGCAGAAAAATCAGAAGTCATTAGGTTTTTTCCTTGCTACTTTAGACAAGACACCTGTCGATGGTCCCATTCTTGGTATTCCCTTTGTTTTCAACAGGATTCTTGGAACGCATGAGGCTGTCACAATCATGCTCTAAATCATTCCAGATCTCAGGTTTTCCCTCCTGCAGTGGGCAAGGTGGGTGTTTGCTGACTGAGAGGATTCATGTAATTCACCAGTAAGCATAAACGCTTGCATCCTGTTTGTGTGTTAAGCAACTTTTTGCTTCTCACAGCTCTTCTTCCACATCTGTGAAAATAGGACAGATTCGCAAAAACACCTTGAACTGAACTTTCTTTTTCTATTTACAAGTGATTTTTTTTTTTTTTTTTTTTTTTTTTTTTTTGACAAAACGTTTCCTTTATGTTCACCAGAGGCTTTATTTTGTTAAAGAACACAGTAACTGTTATGAAGCCAGGCAAAAATTTCCTATCAGTCTTCCCAACAGAAAATACCTTCAGAAATGGAATTGCTATTCTGACAAAATATTTCTTTTCTTTAATGAAAAGCTAAAATATGTCAAAGAAAACTGACAATAAAGATTAATCTTCTCATGTGTTTGACGTTAAAACTTTCCTGGAAAAAATGAAATATTTCTCAGTCAAATCCATTGTTGTCCAACTTCCAACTCCCTTCCCCCTTCCATAGACTAAGCAGTGACCTCTTTTTGCCCATGGGTTGAGTTGTTTTCTCAAATATCATAGAAATTGCTCCCTTTTCACACCAAAATAAACATTCACAGCACTAGGGCAATGCCTTTGCAACACACAAAGCATTGCTGTGGCTGTTCAGTGCTGAATTTTCACACCTAAGAGCTATTTCTCTTTTAAAATAACTATAGATTCCTTTTGCCCTGACTATTTAAAGTCTGTACTAAATCCCTCTCAGGCAAAAGTGCTTCATGGATATCATACGTGGTCTTTTCAGGTCCACATGTAACTCTCCATCCACCGCCACCGACTGAACCCTCTGTGCCAGGACACTGCCATAGAATATACCTTGGAGTGAAGTGTCCCTGTGTGGATGGTCAGTTGTCCTCAGTGAGCTGCCTCCAAGCCATTGCTGAGGAACCAAGCAATGTCTATATCAGGCAAGCTACTCGAAGTGTCCTCCAGGATAAGACTGCAGGAGAGATATTCATCTGGAAGATACTGACTCCACAGCCAGCACCTCCATCTTCAATAACTCTGGTGATACTGGCTTCCTTGGTTACACTATAGTCTATCTGGCTGGAGAATCTTAAAAACAAATAATACATATCTTAAATAAAATTTAGAGTTTTCTACCACAGAAGATATATGAAGTTAAAAAAAAAAATCAAGAATAATATAATGCAAGCCTGCACTGCTTTAGCAAATCCATTATTTTCCCATATATTTTAATAATTTCACACTCCACACGCAATTTTTTTTTTTAAATGTTTTATTCTAACAGCATGGTACAATGGAAAGAGATGAGAAAAAAAAGGGATTTAGGCATCAGGGCACAGGGAGGGCCAGCTGCTGCTGAAGGGAAGGGAAGCCAAGAGCTCAGGGTGACCCTAGCACAGGCCATGCCCTCACTGACCAGGTGCAGTCCTGAGGGACCTGAACATGGCAGACAGCTGGGGACTGGTAACAGGGTCCTTTGACAGCCCCACACATAGCAAGCAATAAACCAGGGCTGGAGTCTATCCAGGGAGACAAGTCAGGAGCAAAATGAGATGGGACCAGAGACAGGGCTGGAGACAAGGTTACCAAGTGGGTCAAAGAGGTCCATCTAGAGGGCAGGACCAGAGGCAGAGCTGGAGACAGGGCTACAACATGGGTCCAAGGTCCCCATCCAGGAGATGGGGCTGGAGACAAGTCTGTGGTGTGAGTCAAAGAGGTCCAACCAGAAGAGCACCAGCACTGGAGACCAGCACACTTACAATGCAGCTCTAGCACAAACTGAGGGCCCCGTACTGAGCTGAAACGGGGTCCTGCACCGGGGGACAGGTATGAGGGGAGCCCTGCGTGAGGCTGGTCAGGGCCAATGAGGCCCATTGGTGCCCTCAGGGCCCTGACATTAGGGATCCTCGATGCGATTTCCATTTCTGGAACTGATTTGAATGGTCTTGGAGTAATAAGTTAACCCGCTGTGTTTCACTGTATTTTGTAAAATAAGTATAATAAAAGCTTGTACTAACTACACAGAAGGGTACTGTGAGACTAATTAACAGCATTTCTGAAGAACTGTTATATCCTCAGGCCAAAGGTATGTTATTGGCAATGTTTCTTAATCTTATAAGTGCCAATCTGAGCAATAGGCACCAAATTCTTTCCTTCCCTAAAGCCACCGAAGAGAGTAGACCAAGTTCTGCTCTCATACCTGTTCACATCACATTTTAACCCAAATCTCTTTGGGATTACTATTAAAATTCAGACCTGTTTCAAACCTGCAAAATGTTTAAAAAAAAAACCCAAACAACTTTCAGTGACAAAAGTTGAGCTACATTCACCTAAAGACAGTATTATGCTTGACCCAGTTTCAAGTACACCTCTCCTGCACCTGTGACATATTTTCTATGTATAAAAGTGACACAACTAGAGATGAACATCTGTGATATTCAAGGAATTAAAGCAGGAGGAGCCAGCCACAGCCAGCGGAGCAGAGCAGGAACCACAGCTCCTGGCAATTGTTTCCCGTGCTGATACCATTGCCACTGTATGACCTGTCACTTCATTTCTTATTTCCACCTTTTTTTTTTTTTTGTCCTTCCTATATTCTATTTAGATCATAAGATTTACAGAATTAGTACCACCTACTTATGTGGGTATAATACTTTGTACAGTTGTACCCAAGTGTGCTTGGAAATGCTTAGGGTTATCATACAGGTTACTACAAATGAGTAATGAGGGTGGAAAGAAAGCAAGGGGTATGTTTACACTGTACATATAAAATTTGTATTCTGCAGAGTGAAAGCTAGCCCAACCTGGAATCAGAACACCATAAATATGTGGAATAAGCACAGAATGACAAAAGAAACACAGCAAAATCACCACAGAAAAGAGAGGTGAGCACGTCAAGGCTTTGCAGTGCTTGGAAGGGAGGGAAGATGAATGTAAGAAGTTTTTTGGCTTATAAAATGATGTAATTTTATAAGAATAGGGAGAGTCACGAACACTTAAGAAGGCTACAGAGACAAAGTTTGGCCCATCAATCCCTGTGTACCAAGTTACAAGCCCAGACTTGTATATCAAGATAAATTAGTGTAGAATAGTTATCTGGATTCCAGGTGCTTAGCAATATAATGTTATGGATCTTTTGTGCAGATTTTCCATAGCTGAGATTCGCAGCAAAAAAATCTGAACTTCTTTGGCAACAATGAGTTACTTCCTAAGCCCTTGCAGAACACTGCGATGGGCTGGTTAGCAAATTGAATCCCTATTCTCCGGCTCACACTGGGGTGTGTGCCAATTTTCTTATTACATCTGTATTCTCTCCAGTATTATTTAATTAGAAAAAAATTTTGACACAATAACACATTTTGGGGAGACAAAAAGAAAAAAAAAACCAACCCAAAAAACCCCAAACAAACCAGTTCTGCAAAGGGACCTCCATTGATTTTGGATTAATGTTTAAGATTTTAGAACTTTCTGGAAGAAGTTTCCTGTATTATCACTACTTACAGTGCACATCCCAAGCAGATGGCATTTGTAGCACTTGTCAACATTTTAAGACTCTTATTTGTGGAAAGTAAATTAGAAACTACATTTTATTTTCTATTGAAATACACAATAGGAAACATTGCCAAATCACCTTTGGAAGATACAGGTCCTTGAAAACACAGAGCCCTCTTTGGGACCAGTGTGTTCTAGGATGATTACTTGGCTTGTCCATCTTGTTCCTGTACTTGGCCAAACAATTAGCTTGGCAACATGCCATTGTTAAGCTTTTCTTTGGGAAACTTGTTGTCTAACTGAATGTGCAATGAAGATACCTGAATATTTAAGCTGCAACAAGAAGATAAAAGGGTTAATGATTTTGTAAGTTGCATTTAAAAAAAACATCTCCTTGGCCTTGATGTACAATGACATTTGCTAACTGACTAAGTTAGTGACCAAGATTTTAAAATAAAAAAGCCACAGAAATGTGGGTTAAAAACCCTGATGTTGATTCCAATGCAGGAGAGAATTTAGAGAGGAAAAGGACATATTAGGTTCATCAACCTCACATGACAAGACATTGCAGGACACATACATACATTTTTTAGCAATGCTATTAATAAAAGTGAAGTAAATGTAAGTATCTGTCTAGAGAGAATGCAATTAAAAATTAAATTTGTTTGTTTACCCATTTTTTCACCTTTATCACAACACTTGCAGTTGCCCAGTAACTGTAATGGAATGAGGGGGTTTATGCACAGTTTTCAACGATGTCCTCTTCACTACAGGTATACAGTTGACACTCAGTTCTTGCTAGAGCATCCCTGGGGATCCTCAGTACAGAACTATTTAAGTCTCATTACAATTCATTTTTCTAATCACTGAATCTTCTTCCCAATATCCTCTTTAAATATATACCAGATGTATTGCATTTGTCACCATGCTAAGCTGACAGGAATGCTTTGTAACATACGTCCTTTGCCACATCTGCAGACAGGTGGTATTTGAACCCAGATTTCTAGAAAGAAATGGTCAGTGAGTTAGCCATTCATATTGCCTCTTCCCTAATGATACATACATTTTGTGTATGTATTATGGGCATTCATACATATACTCAGCATGGCTAAAGACAATATTTATAAATAATCATCATTTTTATTCTCCTGTAGGTTAGCAAGACAATGAGCCTAATTTAAATCTCAGTAATGATATTAGGAGCATTTCCACTCACATGTCACTTGTCTTTGGGTCAGGCACTCATATACACCAGTAGAAAGCCATTCTTGTGATCTTTGTCCACGCACCTGCCCATGGACTAAGCCATCGTCAGCAGTTCACGTCTCCTGCTCATGAGACATAGATGACAGGAGTCCTCTGACAGGGAGAAGGAGAACAGGAACAGCCTCAAAACCTTGTGTTTGTGACTGAAAAAAGTCTTAAATAAAGGCAATGTCTAATAAGAAGAAATTAGGCTAGGCAAGAGAATCAAAAGCCAGCCCCATCTTTTCAGTCAGGTTTTTTCTCAGTAATGCTTACATCTGGCTTCAGAAGTTTAGAGTGGAGGGTCACCTGAAACTGCAGGTGCCTGTATTTAAGCAGATCACCTTGGGATCCCTTTATAGCTGATGAAGAGACCTCTAAAACAGTAAAGAGGAATCCTGATTAAAAAAATCTTTTACTCATCACAGGTAAAAAGTGGGCCCAAGGTGACTAGCTTAAGCATAGGCACCTGCACTGCTCATAAGAAAAGCCAAGTGAGATGCCTTGCATCCTTCTGTGGGCTTGAAATCTGTTTGCCTTGAAATCCCCTTTAAAATATTGAAAAGCAAATATTTTTTCCTATTTAATTTGCATTATACTATAGTTCAGGTTTACATGGCAAATCAATTTAATAAGGTGTAATTAAATTCTTAGCTATATCATAATGTATAATTATGTGTATGTTATGTAAGACAATCAAAAATTACTACAGACTCTTGAAGTTTCTTGTGCTTGAGTGTCTCTCGGTAACTTCTGCAGGAGCAGCTGAATATGAGCCCTGCTGGAAAAAAAGGAGGCAAAGCAAAAAAGAAGTAGCAAAGTGGAGAAAATACACTGCAAAAACAGACTGCTGATGGAAGAATACAATAGTCAGCATTGTGTGCACTGGCAAAAAACTGCACACCAATGAGTCCCACCTCACTGAAACCAGGGGGTTTCAGCATCTTGGGATGTCAGTGCAAGCTGGATTGGCAGCCTCGGTTCTTCCATGGGCAAAACCTACTGTGTCAAATGTCCTACAAAAAGGAGGTCTTTGGAGCTCAAAGAGTGCGTAGGAACCCACCCAACCACTTCTTGCAAGTCCTAATCCACAGTACACAACTACATCTCATTTCCACTTGTGTTTGTCCTCTATGAGTGAGCTCGGTCCCTGCCACAAGGGCAGCCTGAGGATGCCGAGGATGGTGCAGGTTCTCTGGGACACCATTTCAGCTAATCACAGTGGAAGGACATCGGTGCAGCTCATTTGTACAAACTTCCATAAAGACAGTACTGCAAGATCCTCTCTGGCAGTTGTCTCTCCTGTTTGCTCCACATATTTATCTCAAACCAGAAAAATCTCTGATAATGCACAAGTCAGATCTGAGATGTTTCAAGAGAGAGTGCAGCACATATCATGACTGATGAACTATAAAACCAGCACAGTTAAATGGATAATTGCTTTTTTTCAATTCCCTCTTTAATGTTTCCTTGTTTTCAATTTTAGGCACAGCTAAATTAATTTTTATTGTGGATTAATTTATTTGAAAAATAGGAATAATTTATAAGAAGGAGATTTATTAGACTCTAACATAAGATTATCATAGCAACAAAATTTCATATCAAAAGATCAGTAAAAAATTATGACTATCACTTTGCCATGAGTAAAGTGCCATTTGATTTTTAACTGTGAATTGTCTAAGAGACATGACTGCAACTTGAAGACATCAGTAAACCCTCAGAAATAAAATATAGGATACCAGAGGCTAATAAAATAATGATGTTCAAACTTCTCTTATTATTGACTGGAATGACAATGAAGGCTGTGCTGGCCATTGCAGAATGCCTTTACCAGGAAGAAAATTCTGCACAATGAAAGCTAAAATTTTAGGGAAAGTGAGTTTGAATTAGCAGACTAACTTCACCAATTGACATAATTCTATAATCACACTTCAGGTTTGTCTGACGTCTCTAGATGAAATCAAAATTAATTTTGACAGCAATGGTAATTTGAGGAAGAATAACAAAAGGCTGAAGCCCAAAGATGCAGAGAGGTTGTTTTGGGGCTTGCACGACTCTTAACCTAGGATGGAACGGTGTGAAACACCTTTTTTTTGAGATAATGGTAGGATATGGAACACTACCAAAGTCTAAATTTGACTGAAAGCACTGGGCAGTAAGAATATTCTCTGTACCAGAAAAAAATGTTTTAAAAAATTATTAAGAACTATCAAGCTGTTTTGTTCTGCCTTTGCTCAGCACACTAGCTATGCAGACTATGTTATTCTTCTGAGCCTCTCATCTCTAGTTTACAGGCATGCCTCACCTGATATTTTGCCTATACGCCTTTTTCAGTCAGGGACAATTACATTGCTTGTCCCCACAGCACCGAGGGATGTGGAGGATAGGATCACCAAAGCCGCCCACCTTACCATCACTGGCAGCCTTGATAGGGATGCTTAAGCAAGGGGGATCCACAGCAGATCTGCCTTCTGTGTCCCTGTGTACAGCTGCTTGCAAAGCACTCCCCAGCCCCTCCAACGGACCTACAACCTGGTACCAAAAGCCACCAACTATGATGTGCAACGAAAAGAGCAGGCAAGATCGAAAGCACAGATACTGCAATCCGTCCAACATCAGGGAATAATTAGGTGATGGTGAATGCGGGTGGGAAAAGGCAGCACATCCTGCACTATGAACAAGGGCAAAAAATACACAGTGGTCACTGTCTGTCTTGTCTCGGGGAAGATACCTGCCCGACACCGAATATGGGCATTGGTTTAGTCTATAGATGCTCCAAGAGATTTTAATGGCATTTGAACCACCAATATATCCTAGTAGCATGGATTTAGCAGCAGCTAGAACCAGGGGGATTTTAATTCCCACAACCCCATCCTGCCTGTACCCACTCCAGGGCTGGAAACTCAGACTCCCAAGGAGCTAGAGGTGACTAGTGACTTGGTCCCAGGACACATGCCATAGATTACTCTTATGAATGCATAAACCCTCACTGAACCACTCAGAGGCATTTTTGCCCATGCCTGCAACATCTGTAACTGCTGCCAAAGTAACCACATGGGCTGACTCATAGCAAGTCCCCATCGAACCCCCAGCACAGGCTGCAGCTTTTTTCTCCCTCTGTCTCAGGTTGACTTTACCAGACAGCAGCAAGGGCTCTTTCTTTTTTTTTTCCAGAAAGTCTGATGCTTTTGGGGAAAGAAGGTGAGGTTTCTTTTCTTCCTGCTTTCCCTTTAAGACAAATTCTTCTTTTTCTTCTAATCTTCATGACAAAGATGTCCTATATTTGTTTTCTATTCAGTTTTCCCCCTTCTCATGTTTTTCTTCACTCAGCAAAATATGACATTTTGAAGTTTTCTGGGCTGGAGAAGTAAAACTGCTTTTTGCCAGTGAATCAATTTTATTCTCCATTAAAAGAAATTTCTCAGCTTTTTGGCAGACAACAAAGCTACTTTGCATTACCCAGAACAAACCATATTCCACAATGGAGGTAAGTAAAAGCTGTAAGATTAAATACTGTTTGGTATATTGCTTTTGTTGAGAATGCTACCTACATGCTCACTGTGGTTTCTCACAGGACCCGCAGGAGGGAGGCAGGGAAGCAGAGAACAACTTTAAACTTAATATTCCATTAATATGAATGTGAGTTGTTCACCATCGCAGTGCTCTCAGTGCAAGGGATTTTGCACTGTAAGGCACAGTCTGCCTTCCAAGAATGATTCTTTTTCTTCTCTAATATACACTATACCTGGAATATTTGTGATGTATTATATGAGACACATGGGGAAACAGAATTAAAACTTTCCCGTTTAAGCTAATAGGGGTTTTGCCAAAAACTTCAATTCTGCCCGGAGAATTTATAGGCAGGTACTTATCCAGGAGTCAAAAAATATGAATTAAACTCCTTAGTTTACTATTGATTTCTGGCTTGATGCTAGTATGTCACTTAAAGCTTTATTTTAAAGGCAGTTTTTTTCTCAGTAGTTTTAAATAGGCTTGCCACTTCCTTCAGGTCCCAAAGAGAGAACTTACAATCTTCTGAAAATTCAGACATTAATCTCTGCCCTCTAGTCCTTCATCTTTCATAACTCTTCTGATTCCCACATTTTAAGCGACCTGTCTCTTCAGATTACAGGACCTTTTTTTCCTTGTCTCTGTTAGGATGCAAGAACTGTATTCAACATTTTTCCAGTGCCTCACCGTATCAGGCCCAAGCTTTGAGATATTAGACTGAAGAGCAATACAAATAGTAAATAATGACATAGATTGTATTGAATTTTACTGAGGGCAGTGAGCACAACAGCTTTCATTTACTCAGAGTACGTGTAGAAGTGAGTTAGTGTAACAACTGAAAATGAAGAAGCAATACCCAAAAGAGAGTCCTGCAACAAAATCAGAGGTGAGAACAGAGATACAGTCCAAGGAACTTCCCCAGAAACTAATCAGACATGCACATATCTGTATCTATATAGGTGTATTTGGTTTACATGGCAAGGTTTTGCTAGCAGGGAGGCTGCAGGGGTGGTTTCTGTGAGAAGATGCCAGAAGCTTCCCCTATGTCTGATAGAGCCAATGCCAGCCGGCTCCAAGACGGACCCGCTGCTGGCCAAGGCAGAGCCCATCAGCAACAGTGGTGATAACATCTTAAAGAAAGGGTAAAAAACCCTGCACAACAGCAGCTGAAGAGAGGAGTGAGAGTATGTGAGAGAAACAATCCTGCAGACACCAAGGTCAGCGAAGAAGGAAGGGGAGGAGGTGCTCCAGGCACTGGAGCAGAGATTCCCCTGCAGCCCGTGGTGAAGACCATGGTGAGGCAGGCTGTCCCCCTGCAGCCCATGGAGGTCCACAATGGAGCAAATATCCACCTGCAGCCCATGGAGGACCCCACGCCAGAGCAGGTGGATGTGCCTGAAGGAGGCTGTGACCTCTTGGAGAGCCTGCACTCAAGCAGGCTCCTGTCAGCACCTGTGGGAGGGACCCCACACTGGAGCAGAAAGGACTTGTGACCCTGTGGGGGACCCATGCTGGAGCAGTCTGTTCCTGAAGGACTGCACCCCGTGGAAGAGACCCATGCTGGAGCAGTTCATGAAGAGCTGCAGCCCGTGGGAAGGACTCACGTTGGAGAAGTTCATGGAGGACTGTCTCCCGTGGGTGGGACGCCACGCTGGAGCAGGGGAAGAGTGTGAGGAGGAAGGAGCGGCAGAGACAGTGTGTGGTGAACTGACCACAACCCCCATTCCCCGTCCCCCTGCATTGCTGGTGGGGAGGAGGTAGAGAAATTGGGAGTAAAGTTGAGCCCGGGAAGAAGGGAGGGGTGGGGGGAAGGTGTTTTTTGGATTTGTTCTTATTTCTCATTATCCTACTCTTTTACTAATTAGCAATAAATTGAGTTAATTTCCCCAAGTCGAGTCTGTTTTTGCCCGTGATGGTAATCAGTGTCCTTATCTCGACCCAGGAGCCTTTCACCATATTTTCTCTCCCCTGTCCAGCTGAGGAGGAAAGGCTTGGTGGGCACCTGGCGTCCGGCCAGTGTCAACCCACCACAGTAGGAAAAAAAAGAACACCACTATAGAAACAGAAACAAAGAGAGAAGACAGAAGAAAAAGACAAGGAGAAAGCAATCAGAACAAGTACAGTGAATTCAGGCCTAAGAGAGAGAAAGCTCTTAGGGAAAATCTAGTTGAAAAGGCAGTTGGAACTTTCAGAAAAGGAAATGTTTCCTCTTGTTTGAATCTTGAATATTCTGGGAAACAGCAGTATGAACACTCTTGGCTAATAAATGAGGCTGATTTCAGTAAGAGTTCTACCTCCTAACACATAGGACTCTAAATAATGAGCAAAAGGGAGAAATAATGGCATGAAAAATATGTCACTGGATTTAAGCATTTACCCTGTGCTGTAACTCCAACGAGAAGGTCTGTGGAAGTAAAAATTTTTCCATTTGTTTAAATGGCTTTCTGTCTGTTGCTAAATTTTCTCTTGAAGCTCTAGAAAAAATTACCTGTTTTTCATTCCCATCAGGGAAAATCTTATTAAGGGTTCATCTCCAAGGAGCAAGATTTGCAAATGATTTTTGATGAACATCACACAGCTGTGTGATCAAAAACCAGCCACTGTAAACACAAAGGAATGGAGGAACCCTGATAACCTAATCAAAGCAAATGGACCCCCTGAACCAGCTTCTTCCAGGGCTGTCTCAGGAGAGTAATCAGGCAGATTTGGCAACTTCTAACAAGAAGTATGACAAAAGAAATTCTTAAAATTAGGAACATTATTACAGAAGACAAAATCTGATGAATCTACAGGCAGCAAGGGCAGACCAGGGGTACTCAGATTTTCAAATAGCCACGGTTACGGATTGTTACTGTTGTGCTTGTAACAGTTGCTAAAGGTGCAACTACCTGGCTTCCAACTCATAAGTACTAGTAGGAATCTGGGTTCATGTCCTACATGAGATCTCACTCTCTTTCCCCTGTTGCGATCTCAGTCTGGCTCCAATCCTGTTTCTGTCAGCTGTCCCTGCATTTCCTTTATCAATGGGTGTCCTTACAGTCCTCTGTTACAGTGTCCTTATGCTCTCTAGTCCATTTTGTAAGGCATGGTCCAATATCTCAATAACATCCTTATGGGTGGATCCACCATCCTGAGGCTGAACAGTAGTTGTTACACTAGGTCTCGAGCACCTTCCAGGTTTTTGTTCCTTTATGCTAAAAAGACTTTGACATACTGGACCGTGTCCAACTGAGACCACCATAATTGTTAGGGGACTGAAGCACATGGCATCCAAGGAGACGCTAAGAGCTGGGCTTACTTATCCTTAAAAAGAGAAAGCTAACCAAAGCTAACCACGCGGGGAGGATTCTGCTGTCTTAACTACCTAACAGGAGATATAGAGAAGACAGATCCAGACTTTTCAGGAGGTTCATAGTGATAAAACAAGAGGCAAACAACAAGTTGGAGCATGAGAAATTCCAGATAGATAACAGGAAAAAAAAATCCCCATGTTTTTTTTGGGACATTTCCATGTCCCAAACATTGGAACAGTGGCTCATACGGGCAGTGGATTCTTTGTCCTTGGAGATATCCAAAACTCAACCTGGCAAGGTAACCTGCCTGAAGACTGTCCCTGCTTTGAGGACTACACAACCTCCGAAGGCCCCTTCCAATTTATGTGACTCTATGAATGAACAGGATTTCAGAGGATGGGATCCAAGCATAGGACAGAGGTTGCAGTAACTCTTCAAGTACCCAACCAGCTACTAAAATACTAGCACTGCTTTGGGAGCGCTGATATTTTGTTCAACAATTTACACCTACATAATGATCATGAGAGGGTCAGGGTTCGATGGATTATGACCAGATAGTTCAGCTAATCATAATCATCCCTCCTACGCCCTGTGCACCATTTTGCTTTCTTCTATCAACCTCTCAGCACTTGTCAGTCACTTAACTGTTCACATATTCACAGGGCCTGCCTAAAAGGGTCTTTCTTTTGACTACAGCCTTTAAATGCTATTGCAGTAAAAATGTCACCATTTTTAAGGCTACCACAATACTACCCACTATTGAGCCTCCTGCTGCTTTTTTACTGTGTGGGTCTTTTCGTTTTTTCTGTTCTGCTTCTGACTCTGGACCAATTCCTTCTTTAAAACTCCTTTTGAAAGGTTCAGCTTGAGAACACTATTCATTTAACTACTGACAGCAGGTTCATACCTTCAAAAGCACTACTGCAGAGCACAGAAACTCACTAACTTTCCTTGATGAAATGCCTCACAGTTTTTAAAATTATTCAAGGAAAAAACTGTCTTGGCTCTTTTTCTCCTCTCTCCCCAGTGATTCAGCCACACAAATATGTAGCTAGATGTGTGAAAAGCCATTCTGTAAACAAAATTATTTAAGCAAAATGAAAACTGTTGCTTTGGGTTTGTACAAGTCCTGTGTCAATCCTGTGGGACAGGCTGAATTTAACCCTGGCTTAAGCTTGAGTGAATGAAGACAACCCTTACTTGCTGTCTGAGATGCTGTCATGAACACTATGGAAGAATGGTACCTCTGAATGTGCAACGTGGGCTGACACGCAGCATGCATCACCAACAGAGAAGCTTTCAGAGAAACATGTACAGGAGCTGGAAGGATGCCATCATCTGTGCAAACTATTCAAGGATTAAATTGATTGCCTCTAAATTAATTGGGCCGGAGAAAGGAGATAATAGGCTGGCAAGTGAACACCGCTTGGAGGGATGCAAATTTCACAAAAAGGTTGGAGTACAGCGGAAGATAATTTATAACAGTGAGACAACCTATTCCACTGGACTGCAAAATTGAAAGAGCTGAAGGAGGGTCTGAAAATTTAATGCAATGGGTTCTTGGTGGCTCAGAAAGACTGATAATAAGAGAAAGGATCCAGCACCTGTTGTTAATTAAAAAAAAAATAGATTCTTGTAACCTTCTTCACACTAAGAATATCCTTATTCACAAATATTGCCACCATGACTCTAAGTCAGAGCTCTTTGTGGAAGGGTGGGAAGGATTTTGGAAGCCTTTTTTGACATCTCTTTTCAGGGGATGATTGATTCATGTCAGGTGTCATACCCAGTATGACTTGGCTCTAGCTGAAATGAGCAAAAAAAATATGTGATAATTTGCTTTAAGTTTCTCCTTCCCTTATCCCTTTATGAAGCAGCATAAAGTAACACAACCTAATAACAAAATAAAGGTACCACCTCCCTGTTGCAAAGTGTATATGGGCTGATCATTCTTGTTCCCCTCCAACAGGAGGATCTCTCCAGCGAATGGATTCCCATCTCCATGTATCACCTGCAGGAGAAATAAAGTTTGGAACTAGTCCCAGCACCTGGCTCACAGACTGCAATGCCATCTCCTCCAGGAGAAACAGTTCCTGCTGGTGAAGAGGGGACTTAACCTAATGTGAGGAAGCAGATTTGGAATAATTCAAAGCTTCAGGAAAGGAGACAGTGACTATTTCTGGAGGCTGTTCCTCTCCCCACAGGTATATAAGAGTAGCAGAATATTTGGCATGAATCGGTGGCCTCTACAGTGGGTGGCTAGAGAAGCTCATACTGCTGCCTGTTCATTAGCAGTGCAGAAGAGAAGGGCCCTTTCATCAGTGATTGCAGACTTTTTGCCAGAAGGAGAAACATTTTATGTTCTTCAAAATTGACTATACCTGAAGTATTTCTCATTATAAAAGGCTGCAGAGGAAATTACAGTTATGTTCTGGGGGTTTTTTTTCACCATGTGAGCACAAAATGAAATGATTCCCTTAATGTGTTAATGTGATACCTGCAAATAAATGTGAGATAAGATCTGGGACAAAACCAATGCTGCCTAAAAATCTGTGAAACTCTGATGAGGAAATTGGGCAGACTAATACAAAAACAAAAATTTGGTTCAGATAGTAGAGCCAAGCCAATGTGATTTTTATTCCTTTTTCTTTTTCCTTCTTTCTCCCTCCAGGGAACAGTTTACTCATTATAAAATGGGGTTTTGCCAGGACCAGGAGATATTAAGTAAAAATCCCTCATGTCTGGATAAGTGTTTTACTCACTAAGCTATTACATAAAAAGTTGGTAGCACAAATACTGCCCTTACTTTCCCGAAAGGACGGAAATGTTTTATTACCCATATTTAAAAGGATGATAGTTGCCTATACCCAGAGACATTACAGGATACATTCAGTCTCCCTGAGATACAGCGATACATTCAAGAAGCCTAATAGTCAGGATATAAGTGGAATTGCAAGCACATTTTTCTCCTCTGCATTGCACCTCCCTCAGCTCTGTGAATTCATCCTGGGGAGAGAGATGCTCAGTGGTGTGGGAACACCCCAGATCGGTCTCTGCAGGTCTGGTTCGGACAAGACACTCAAGTCATATGGAAAGCCTGAAAAAAAGCCAGACTCCTCACCTGCAAGAAGCACTTCAGAAGTACCACACTGGACTTGTTAAGATATTAAGAAGTAGGAGTCACTTTCAGCCTCTCAGACCCACAATTATTTGAAATGCAGTTCTTATGTCTCCTTGTCTTCCTCTCTTTACCAGAGCCACACTAAGGATGTTTGCAGTGCTGTACCTACAAGAATTAAGGATCCATTTAACCTCTGCGCTAGCAACCTAGTGCCTAAACTCTTTAACAGTCTAAGCTCTTTAATAGCATACATGCAAGAGAAGTCACCAACTTAGGTAGCAATTCCTTGGAGGGCAGGTTGCAAACCTACTTTTCTACCAGGGTAGGGAGCAATTCAATATAGTAGGGCATGGGCTAAGATACTCTCATTTTAGGGTTTTATAGGCTGGTTTTGCTCTGAGTCTTGCCTCCTTTCCAGGTAAAAACAGTGCTTCCCATTAGTGCTTGGGCACGGCCTGGCTCTCAGAATGACCAGGATTCACCAACCCCTGTCGAAATTAGCAATAACTACTGGGGCATGACTCTGGTTTCTGCCACATTTTAAATTGTGTTAGGAGGTAACTGCAAATAGCAGCAACATGCCTTCTGCTGGCTATACAAAAATCAATGACCATTAACACTATTGATTGCATGAGAAGATGGTTTAAAATTAGGGCTAATTTCCCCCTTTTCCTAAAACTCTAATCACTGCTGTTCTCCTCACTGCTGCCACTTTGACAGCAGTCATCAGCCTGTTAACACTGACAGGAGCTGCAGAAAAGGAGCTGAAAATACCACTTACTTTTTAACAGCACAGTACTCCTTACCCAAATAAATACTTTTCATTTATATCTTCAACAGTTTCTGCTACCTGTCTGTAGTTTCTGTATTTGAAGACAGGTAATAAATTATAAATGCAACTTCGGATACAAAATGCATTGCCCACCCAACAAGGTTTGACAGAGACTCTCTGGACATACTTTGATGGCTGCCTCCAGTTAAGCCTGAGGGTTTTGTCCACCCTCTGAAAAGCAAAGTGATACAGAAATAACTAACCTAGGAAAGACACAAGCCAGCAAGTCCACAGGCACACAGTGCCATGAAAACCCAGAGCAAAGCAAGGCACAGATCAGATGAGAGTTAGCCCTGTGCTGTGCTGAAGTTAGCTAACTCTAGTTCTCAGCCGCACAACACCAGTTTATCTGTCCCATGTGAGCTCAGTCAGGGTTTTATTAACCCAGGCTTCCCCACAATACCAGCTTCACGGTCAGCATGGACCAAGCTGGGGAGTCTGCTTGCAGCTTCTGCCTTGCTGACATACTTTGGAATTGGCCAAGGAGCTTTCCAACCCACTGCTGTCAGAGGTCCATCTCCCTCCAGCAGACCTTTCTCCAGATTTACAAAAGAGAATAGGGAGCAGAAGCCAACATCCTGATGTCATAAAAGGATTACAGAAAAGCTGAATGGGAAGAAAGAAACTCCTTCTTCCTCAACATTTCCTAAAGAAATTGGACTATTTCTCACCTAAATGTTTCCCAAAGTCTCCTGTGAAGTGCCAACAGTCCTCTGAGCCCAAGAGAAGTCAGTGAAACAGAGCTCTGCACTTAATGGAAAAGCCATTTTGACTGAACAAGTGTATTTCCATTTAAAAAAAAAAAAAGTATTACAGAAATTGATTACAGTCCTCATCTTTGGGCATATAAGCAGAAAAAAGATAAAGAATGTAAGCCATTCATCATTTGTTTACAGATGCAACCTCCCCAAAGGTCTAATTGTGCTTTAATGATAACAAATAAATACTCAGTAATGGCTCATTTACACTAGCCCTTGCAGAAGGCAGCAGTGACTAACAACGCTTTAACAAAATGTCACACACAGCTTTTCCTTCAAAACATGCCAGAGCCTGCTGAAGTCAGGGCAGTGAAGTTTATTTTAACTAAATATAGATTTCCAGCCAGATATGTTAGGTTCCACTTATAATCTATGGAGAGAAACACCCTTTCAGATCATGATTCCTTGAGCCTATTTTAGTCATCTGCTTTAGCACGAGATGTATCACTCCAACAGGGCCCATTTCTCCCTGTGGCATGTAGAGGCGGTCTCATACGACCAGCCAGATGTGGATGTCTAGGTGTGGTCAAACGAACTCCACTCTCCCAGTCTTTGCATTGACTTAGCAGGCTCTGGATGAGAGGTTGGCAATGTGTTCTAGTAGAGTTAACCAGTTTTGGAGACTTCAGTCCTGAAAATACCCATTACATTGCAGTATTTCACACTTGAAATAAGCAGTGTCCTTTAGCCAAGCCACAAACCGTTTTGCTGGAAGACATTCTTTCCTTATTGCACTCCTTATAATACTATCAAATCCACTGCTGGTTTTGACATGTTATATTTTTCCTGAATTTTCCATTTTCTTTTGTTTTTCTCATTTCACTTTGCCTCTTCAACCTCTTTCTCTATGTTTCCCTCTACCTTTTTCAAAGTCCTATCTTCATTGTCATAAGGTTTTCTGTTCCCCTTTTCTTATTGTTTTTATGTAATATCATTATTTATTGATTTTATCAACAATCCATCTTTTTAATACACTTCTTAAACTCATACTTTCCCAAAGCTTTGGAATAGAAAATCAAATCTATTCTTGCTCTGCAAAACACCTATTAAATATGTTAATATACGTTATATTTCTAAACAGTATAATAGATAACATACACTTACAGCAGAAAATCCTTTACATTCAAGCTATTTCCCATGTAAAGGTAAAATCTTTCTGAAAACTACACACTCCTAAGGGAAAATAAATTATTATCCCTTATCACTTCTATCACCTAACTTTTATTTCCCGGCTCATGTTCACACTTCCCTCAATTATTTTTGTAATACAGCTCAGCTTAGCCACTCAAAGCTCTTAGAAATCAAACCCACCTTGTTTAGTCTCTCTCCTGTTTAAGGAACAGAGATTCAGCTGAAGAACCAGCCTCAAAAATAGCTTTGCAATCTTCAGAATCTTGCATATCAGCCCTAAACACAACTAATAATAGTTCATCTGGCATCCGAATTGTTCCTTACCTCTTATCTAACGCTTGCAAACCAGCTGCAAGACTTTGTAAAACTTGGAAATAGGTTTCGTCTCTATTGGGGTTAAAAACAATTACTGGTTTTCTGTATGCAGTACAGAATGCAGGGCAAGATTGTTCCTGGCTAATTAAAGGTAGGGACTTGGACACGAGGACTCTGGGGAGCTCTCCCCACCACGCACTGAGGAAGACCGCCAAGCTAGTTTAGAAAGGTGCGCAAACAAGTCAGCAGAGCTCTGCTGCTTCTGGGGTAAATGCATATGCTGTGTTTTGCCATGAAGATGCGGGAGCTCACTCAGTGCCAGCTCAGCTCTCTAACCAGCGAGCTGCACTGTATGCCATAAAACATAGCCCTAAGCTGTGGCCTTTGCACCAAAGTGATAAGAGCAGAGAACCTCATACGTTTCCTGCAGCTGGAGGTCTGTCAAATATGGGCTCAAGTATTTTCTAAAATGTTAAAACAATATCTCAAGAGTTCTTTCAGGTTATTGCTAAAGAGGATAAAGGACCTATTATCATCTATGCATTTACATACTTGGAGCCTGATACAGAAAAGCACTCATGTGCCTGCACCCAGCACTGAGCATCTGACAAAACCCTCTCTCAGCAACTGCCTTCCCCTGCTGCTGGCTACAGCCTCCCTCAGCTCATTTTCAGTGTGCAAAACCCAAGATAAATACTGAGAATCCTCAGCTTGTATAAGCCCAAGCTCCCACTCAAGCCCAGACAGGCTGTTTAGCCCTCTTACCCAGGGGATCCTCTTCTTGTGGGCATTCTCCAAGCACACTTACGCAACCAAGCCAACCTACCTTCATCCAAAACCCTCCAGGAGAATGCCCTTCATTTCATGCAGCTGCGCAGAGACAAGGTAGGGAAGCTGGCAAGAGGAAGGCTTGTTCATAAATCTCCCATCTGATTTTCAACACACTTCACCTCACTTGCCATTTGAGCACCCATGCAATCCAGGCGAGAGTACTTTGGGGTCAGACCCTGAGTGCTTGCTGCTCTTGCTAGTCTGCTTCACCTAAAACACTGTCATTTGGCCACAGTGCTCAGCCCTGGCAGAACACAGCCTGCAAATCAACAGGTACCAGAACAGCAAGCTGTATAAGAAATAGTGTGATTAGAGGGGAGGGAAGCAAGAAAAACCACTTCCATGGTGATCAGCATCTGCCTGTTGCATTTATTTGTACAACACTGCCCAAGCTTTAACTGGAATCCTATTGTTTCTGGACACTGGGTGTTTGAATAGTAAAGCTCAGTCTCTGACCCAAAGCATTGAGACGCCTCCTTTAAACCCATGGTAAAATGTAGGTAGGCACCTAAATTGAAGGATGCAGTCTTAAAAATCTGTATCAAATTTTAACCACTGCATTTCCTTAGAAGCTTTGAGTTCACACTGGCAGCCTTGAATCCTGCACAAAGCATGACAGTATTGCAAAATACCTTTAATTCAAAAATATGACCAAGGAGCACTGCTGGAAACAGGACAAATGGATTTCAGCCCTCTTTGGTGCCTGAAAAGGCTCAGGCTATCCTGTGCTACCTTCCAGTGGGATTCGTAAGCTTCCAGGCAAGTCTGCAGCTGCAGGCTTTTCTTCTCCTTCTAAAAGTGAGTTGCTGTATCCTAGTCCAAGTATACTTAGGTTATCCCTGACATATAACTGTCCAATCATTTTTTTAAATCTTTCAATGAAGTTTTTAAAGGATGCCAATTTAATGATGACATTTCCCCATATCACTTGTGCTGATGTTTCAATTCCCTTACAGTTAAAAATCTTTTCCTGATATCGCACCTTAATTTATCCATATTGAACCAATTCTTTCTCTCTCTGTCCCACAGTGGGCATGGTAAACAACCAAACACTGCCTTCCTTATAACAAACTTAATTGTATGCAGTTGTCATGTCTTTTCTTTTCAGGAATAAGCAGGGCAAACTGCTCAGCCTTCACTTCTGCTTTCTACATCTGTCGTTATTGGTACCGTTTTCCTACTGACTTTTGGCTATGTATACGTTTCTTTCTAAAAATGCACATCAGTACGTTAAAAACATGATGTTAAATGAGGCCACACTGTCTGAGGCCAAACCAGACAGGATAAAGATAAGAATGAGAAAAAGAAAATACTGATCAGTTGCAGACTGTGTATATGGTGTCCAAGGAGAGCACATGCCTTCTCTGCAAATCTGCCCCATCTCCTGCTCATATTAACTTGTCTCATGCTGCCCCCAGATCCTTTTTTTCTGGCTTAGGGATTCGCTACTTTCCCAATTCTTTTCTGTGCATTTTATTTCCTATTTGTTCATGTACTTCCCTCAACATTCTCTTTTTTAATTTAATTTTGTAACTTTGATTTCAGACCATTCTTCTAATTAAAAGACCTGGGAATTCTAAGCTTGTTCCCAACACTGCCTACAGCCATTCCTGGGCAAGTGCCACCTGCAAATACAAATGATCTCCTTCGGCCGTTGGAAAAGGTGATTAAAATTATGAAAATATTTCAGTTTGTTGCTGGACTCCTCTTAATGCCAACAGCTGTCTATCCACCCTATAATAACATAAGTTAGGCCATATTGCCCTCTGCAATAGGAGAGTGCCAAAATCCTTTCTAAAGCTAAAATATCTAATAATAATGGCTTCTTTCTTATCACCTAGGCCAATTACACCAAAGGAACGGAAATTAGCTTGGTTTGACACAAATTGCTATTGACAAAACTGTGCTGGCTCTCTCTTACCTCCCTTCTCTCCTCAGAGATTTACAAATTTATCGTTTAATCATTTGTACTGATGTCTTTTGGGATTTGAAATAAGACTGATTGGGTCATTATTCCCCAGATCCTCTTTTTTCTTTCATTTTTTAAAGACAAGAGGTATGTTTGCCTTTCTCCAGTCCTCATCTGTCCTCCATAGCATCTGAAAGGTAATCAGTAAAGGTTCTAAGATTGCTTCAACAATCAGCAAACAACAGATTTTACCAGATTAATTTGTCTAACGTATTTTACAGATTAATTTAGTATGTTTAACCCGTCTCATTACCATTGGTCCTGCTCTTTTGCTAATTTGGTCTCTGTTCTGAACTTCACTTTGTTGATGCTGTGTTAAGGATTTAGTTGCAATTCATTCTTTTCCTGAAAACTGAAGTAAATGAGGTCTTGAACATTTCAACCTCCATTGTGTTTTTCCACATTTGTGTGATCTGTTTAAAGCTAGTGAGCCTCTGCAGCTCTCACCCCTGCTTTTGACCCCTCCTGTCAGTCTTATTTCTAATTTATCTTATTTTGATTGAGGATTTAGGGAAAGTGATGACTGAATCAGAGCAACAGATCAGCAGCATCAGCTATTTATTGTAAGGTGCCATTTGATATTCAATCTCTTACTGCCAGTCAGGCACTCTATTTGTGTTTGTATACTCACTGGAGCTAATATCATTTGCCAACACCTCCATCGAGGGCAAGGTTTAAAGGGTACATCTGCAATTGCTTTACAACAGGTTTTTAAAGTATGGAGAGATGTATGGATGGAGAGACAGATTAAAAAATTCTATCTTTTGGTCTCTGAATGAGTTCAGTATACCAAAGGAAGACTGCTAAATGTTAAAATAACAGTTTCATATATATA
>NW_008824231.1:2192525-2195809 GCF_000699105.1 Pygoscelis adeliae
CTCTGCTCTGGTGAGACCCCACCTGGAGTACTGCGTCCAGCGCTGGAGCCCTCAGCATAAGAAAGACACAGACCTGTTGGAGTGGGTCCAGAGGAGGGCCACAAAAATGATCAGGGGGCTGGAACACCTCTCCTATGAAGAAAGGCTGAGAGAGTTGGGGCTGTTCAGCCTAGAGAAGAGAAGGCTTTGGGGAGACCTTCTTGCAGCCTATCAGTACTTCAAGGGGGCTTATAAGAAAGATGGCGGCAAACTTTTTAGCAGGGCCTGTTGCGACAGGACAAGGGGGAATGGCTTTAAACTAAAGGGGGTTAGATTTAGACTAGATAAAAGGAAGAAATTTTTTACGCTAAGGGTGGTGAAGCACTGGCAGAGGTTGCCCAGAGAGGTGGTGGATGCCCCATCCCTGGCAACATTCAAGGTCAGGTTGGAGGGGGCTCTGAGCAACCTGATCTAGTTGAAGATGTCCCTGGTCATTACAGGGTGGTTGGACTAGATGACCTTTAGAGGTCCCTTCCAACCCCAACTATTCTATGATTCTGTGATTCTATGGTATTTTAGCATTTCACAAAAAAATGTTGCAGTGTCACCATTGTTAATATATCACTGAGATGTTCAGATTCCCCAAAAGATACATGATGTAAAAAGCTGAGACAAATGGTAAAAATAGTGCACCCTTTTCAACGAAAAAATGGGCTGCTTTCCATGGCAGATCACTTCACCATTTCCCTGTCACAATCTGAAGGACCTCCGAACTTCTTTGTACCAATATTGGGAGTGGTGTCTAATGGGAAAAATATTTCTCACAAACCCTCCACAATCTCCAGTTGATAACTTGTGCCCTTCGTTCATCACCTTCACTTATGTTACAGAGCTCAGTACAGACCAGGTCACTCCAACTAACTGCAAAGTAATCCATTTCTTTGTGTTAGCCTCTGCTCATCCTCTGCTCCTACTGTCTCTAGGGCTGTCTCAGTGTGCCACATCCCAGGGTGCACTTTGGGGAATGGATGAAATCTTTGTTCTGCAACAGGAAAACATGCTGCCCTTGAGAAAGTTGTTCTCAATTTAAGCTCAAGATTGTGACTTGGGAGAGTCTGTCACAAACTGCCCCTTGAATGCATCATACAGCTCATTGTATTTCACATCTTCTGAAGGGTCTGGAGAGATTTGCTGAGATGTTAGTACTCAAGTACACAGTACTTCTTGCAGGATAACATCTAAGACATTTTATGCACAAGTACTTTTGCAATAACAAGAAGAAAACACTTCTGCCTGAACCTTGTTTTTAAAAGAAAATATGGATCTCAGTGAGTCTCAGGTAGCTCAACACATCGTGTCCATATAGATACAATGGAGATAAACCACTTTGCATCAGCTGAGCATAGGGCCCACAGAGCCTTTGGCTTACAGGATACGAGCTGATGCATGATGCTGTAAGTAAATGTGTCAGAAAAAAAGGCCTAGAGCTCAGTTTCAGAGTGGGGAAAGGTGTAGGCAATACAGGAAGGAGTGGGTCTGATCGGCTGATCTTTCTTCTCCCTGCTAGAATGAATATCACACTTGAGACAGAGAGAGACCAAGGGACACCAGCTAGAGGGGACATAAAGGTACACAAAACATGAGGAGGGAAGGGAAAGGAAATGATTAATCATTATAGTTAAAAGAAATTTATTACTTGGCCACAAACTTCCAGGTAATAAAGAATTACCATTTCTTAGCTAATGAGAAATTACACCTATACAACATCTGAATGAGAATGCAGACCACTGAAAATAATTCTTCAAGAAAGGATGTCAGAAAATCTTAGGAAATGGACATCACTGGACCACATCACTGCCAAAAGAGCAGCTCTGCTGAGAAACCATCAGAACTGGATTTACAGCAGTCCAAACTCATCCCAGCCCTGTGGGAGGTGCTGTGTGCATCTAATGATGCTTTTCCAGGGGCAAGGCAGGGCTTTCTTGTTTTTTTTTCACTAACTAGTAATTAGTACCCTTAGTCCTGACCTTATATGTTCTTAATTTCATAAGAAATTATGTTCTTAATTTCATTTCATGTCCCAGGAGAGCTCATATTCAGGCTTATCTGAATTCTTTCTGAGTGTGAATTTTTCAGACACTGTATTTCATGCTCACTGCTTAATGAAATGATGTGCTGTAATCCAATAGCATAATAAACTAGATCAATTGCTTTGCTTTCAATGACCATCTTAATAATTCTATGAAAAAAAAATGTGGTAAGATTTATTCCTTATAAACATACTCATTTTTTTCCTCGTGCTTCTGAGGACCAAAACTTTTTCTCTGTTAGGCTGGTTACCTATTTCGCTATTAGGCTGGAATACCTCCATAAAAGTAAATAACATTATGCCATCTTTGCACTAGGTATTTTATCTAAGTTTCTTCCTCTTCTATATAGCCAAGATATATAGCCAGATACTGACGTTAACCAATATTTTCCAAAAGAACATATTGACTTTTTCTTGTTTTGGAGTTTGGCTACTCAATTTGAGACATCTTGGATTTCATTCGCAAGTATATTGACACCTTTGTTTGTTAGACACACAGAAGTACTAGCAAATTTACAAAAATACTAACTTTCCTCCTTTCTTACTGTCCATGAAATACAAATACAGCTTCAGTATCTTGCAGGCATATTATGAGGAAAAATATGCTACTGTAATTTAAGATCTCAGACACTGTGCTAGTGAAGCACATATAGGTAGATAGCTCCTAGACATAATCTATTTCTTCCTCCCTTCCCTTACACTATTGAAAATTATTACACTTCAGCTATGGTTATATTACTTGTGCTAACATATAAAATAGCATTTTTCATCCTTCTGTACTTTGTGCTTCACAGACTCAGGATGGGTTGTTGTTGCATTCCCAATGAACAATTCAACCAACCTTAATCAGAATCTGCTGACAGAAAGAGGTATTGGACTGGATAAGAGCTTCCAAATTTCCAACTTCCAGATATTTATGACTAAACTAGACAAAGCAGGTCCTTTAGCAACAGTTAACTGCTGGCAGGGATGAAATAGATGCCTTATGTATCTTCTGCTTCTGCTTTCAAACTGCATTTGGATACAAAACAATAAGCTCATCAAACTAGTCCTGAGCATGGAGCTTCCATCCTAACCCTGAGGAATCCTGCCAAAGGCAAGAGCTAGCTGAGCTACTGTTGTAGGAGCAGGGAGGAAAACAGAGCAACATGCCTGGAAGAGCACGCAGTGGGATGTGTGACAGAGGAGCACATCGATAGTCCATTTGGTGAAAACA
>NW_008824231.1:2195836-2196495 GCF_000699105.1 Pygoscelis adeliae
GATCCAGCATCTCAGGTGCAGAGCTGTGCAGATCTTGTTGGAGGCACTTGACTGCGTAGGGTCATAGGCCCACCTCCAGTATTCTCCACAGCTGGGGCAGGAAAAAAATCCTCAAAAGGCCCTCAAATTTCTCCAAAGTGGTAAGCAGAGTCCAGAAAAAGGACAGAGCTAAATAGAAAAGATATCTCCATGGTGAAGTAAAGAAAGGCGAGGTTTTGCCAAAACAAAATTCACTGACACGCCGTGCCCCAAAACAGCCTGTGTTCTTACTATGTAAATATTGAGTCCTAAAAATAAGATTTAATCCATGTTTAGGCTTTCCATCAGATCTGAAACAGGAGGAAATTCTATCTAGATGGAGAAAACAGAACTCAAGGTCTCTGGAGAGCACATAGCACAGATGGAGGACAGCATACTAGTCACACCGTCAGGCATCTGTACTCAAGCCTAATATTCTGCCCAGCTAGAACAGAATCTGGCTGCTGTTGTTAAAGACAACAAAAAATGTTTTTACAAGTATATTAATGACAAGAAGAGCCAAGGAGAACCTCCATCCTTTATTGGATGCAGGGGGAAACATTGCCACCAAGGATGAGGAAAAGGCTGAGGTACTTAATGCCTTCTTTGCCTCAGTCTTTAACAGGCAGACTAGTTATCCT
>NW_008824231.1:2197981-2199125 GCF_000699105.1 Pygoscelis adeliae
TGGAGGTATTTAAAAGACGTGTAGATGAGGCGCTTAGGGACATGGTTTAGTGGGCATGGTGGTGTTGGGTCGATGGTTGGACTCGATGATCTTAGAAGTCTTTTCCAACCTTAATGATTCTATGACACTATGATTCACCTGCATGATCCATGCCCAGTCACTGTACTTCTTGTGTATCCTGTTTCTTCCTCCACCATTTCTTTGTCCTCTATTTGTTTTCTGGGCAGGAATTACTTCTTGCTAGGAACTTAATGCAAAATGGGCCTCAATGTGTAACGGGAGCCACCTATCTGCTAAGAAATTTGTAACAGCCTATCTAGAGACTAAGCTGAAAATACTGCAGTTCTGAAGCAGCCCTATCCTAAACAGTTGCAGTGAAACATAAAGGTGTTTGTTTCTTGCCAGGAGCAGCCTTATAGAAAGCCAGCCATTGAGACCCCAGAGAGTACATTTATGCAGCTATTACTCATAGATAACTGCAAAATAAATGAAAATTAAACTCACCCCAAGGTAATAAATTTATCTTTCTCAAAATGAATAGCTTAGGAGTCCATAAATGTTTATGAGAAAGGAGGAAGAAAAATAGAAAATAAGTCAGGTAAAACTCGTAATTTGTTCCTTTGGAGTATCGGATAATAGGCACTACAACTGACTGACTGTGAAATTTAGTCTTTTCTATCTTTAGATATTACCTTTCAGTTCCAGAGTCTTCTCTTCATGTCTCCCCAGAACAGAAAGCCCAAGAAATGAGAACTTACAAAGTCTAGAAAATTTTTCAGTCTTCCAGCATTTGGCCAGTACTTCCAGGATCTGGAGTGTCCCGCAATATGCTACAGGAGAACCTTCTTGATTTAAAATATTTTGAAGTACACGTGATCTAAAGAAAGTACCTACTTATTCATGCACCCATAGCTAGAAAGAAGTAGATACCTTCTCCCATTATCTCCGTTCAATATAATAAAACAAGGATAAAAATTCTGAAACCCCTAGCTGGGGTTATAAAAAGCAATAGAGATAGTGGAAAGGGATGTTTGAGACAAGCAAACATCTGGTGATGGTTCCTCAAGACGATCTGGCAGAAAGATTTGTCTCCTAATGTATGTATCTGTACCCGCCATGTGTTTTGTACATCAGCAGGCAAGAA
>NW_008824231.1:2199200-2205021 GCF_000699105.1 Pygoscelis adeliae
CCAGGATCTGCAGGTGTTTGTCCAATGCATGCTAAGGCCTGTGCTTGGAGCCCCTTGTGTTGCATTGCACCGTTTTTGCAGTACAAGTCTAAGCATTCTTAGATATTTCAAAACTATTGTTAAACCAAGAGCTCCTCACATGGCTGCAGAGAGCAGTGATTATTCATGAATTAAGCAAATGAAGAGTAAAGCTACACTTACAGATGAGATATTCAAAGAAGCATAGATGCTTTAGATGCACATTATCCTTTGCTGGTTATAAATCCTTCGTACTGCTAATGACAATATGACCCCATATCACTAACAGAGTTTAGGAAAAATGTAGGAGAGTCTTACCAAAAGTTTCTATGATGTTCTAACTTTCTGTTAAAAAAAATAGGAAGATACAAATAAATGCTAGGGAGGTATTTTGTAACAGCAATGACATTTGTTCATTACATGGATGAAGCAAACAGAAAATGATGTTGCCTGCCAAAATTTCATGGAGGTAATCGAACATGGGACAACAATACCGACGTAAGTTCTCATGTACTATTTTATGGGGGAGAATCTGTTCTATGGGGAAAGCAAAAGCTAGTAGCTTGCTAATACCTGTAGCTTGCAGCGAACATTGCCTGAAGTGAGCTACCCATATCCACATTTATGTATACAGAGCACTGAACGTCTGCCATAATTATCTGATGGACAGTCCCTTCCTAATTATAACTGTGTTAGCGTGAGCCAAGATTTTCAAAAGTAACTAGCAGACCTGGGGATCTCACTTGTGTGCCTGACTTGAGATATTGCAAAAAAGAGCCTGTATTTCAGACAGTTCTCAGTAATTGCTCCTCTAGGTTTGATCCTTTGATACGAATACATTGTATTATTGCTCTTTAAGTGTCTTCCTTCAGTAGCAAAGAAGGGAAATGAGAAGAAAGGTATCAGTTATTCTCACCTACTTAATTGCCACGGTGAGCCAAATCCTTGCTGAAGCTTATACAAATCTGAGTTATTTCCTCAAAGCATAGCACACTGGAGATGTGTATTGCAGAGGTGCTTTCAAGACTGTTCACAGTGAACTAAAGCTGTTTATGAGTGAGAACACTAAAGACTTTAGAGGAGGTACAGTCTTGATGGAAATGGATTTATTTGCTGTATTTGCCTATCGAACCTAGCACCTTGTCTTCTATGCTAGTAAGAGCTTTACTTTACTTTCTGTTTGATTTCACAATACCATGATGGCTTTATATCTTTTTATCTTTTGATTCATATATTTTTATTGAACATTACTACTTCTCTTGCCTTACCATCTCAACTAACTCTAACACAACATGGGGAGGGAGACATAACCTATACAGTCCCAAACAAAAAAAAAGAAACAATTTCTCTTACAAATACAGAGAGATGTGACAGTAAAGACTGAAATATGGCAGTCAACAACCACTGCAAAACCAGAAGCTACACAGTTTCAAGGGAAAGGCTCTAGGCAAGCCGGAGTCTTGTTTGCTACCATAGGGTAGTTCACCTCGCTGCAGGACAAACTGCACATTTCTTCATCTATCTAAGCCCCAAAAGAAATAAACTGCACTGGGAAAACACTGTTATATTATAAATTTTGCTGGCATTGCAATGTCTGTAAGGCATCATTTCTCTTTGAGTTGAACAATGTGACTGTTGTAAGAAAACTGTGATGCCAGCCTGGCCTCCAGCAGTCCCAAGATTCACAGCCCTGTTCTATATTAAAAATTAAGAGCATTATCATTCAGGACATTGAGAAGGGTCATCCTGCTATATTTTAATTAAGAAACATAGCACTACAATTTAACAAAGGAAAAAAGTTCCATATCATGAATAAAATATCTCCAATGTGGAGTCCCAAGACTGTAATTAAAATGTTTGACAAGCTTCTTACAAACTGTAGCATCACCTCCAAAGCAAGAAAATGCCAACATTTACAGGATAAAATCATAGAAGTTGTAAATAGCAACTGGCACTGCATGTGATAGCGCAAAGCGAGGCATGTTACAGAAATACAACACAACATGGCAGAAATGCATTTGTAAAGAGGAAAGGTAGTCAGCTGAGCTGGCTGAAACTGATGGAAACAGAAGCTGTGTGCTGAATAGCAAGGTAGGGAAATCTCAGGAAGAACAAAAGCTTGACTGTCTGATGCAGATTTTTGTGAACAAAGCAAGATCCAGCTTTGTAGTCTGAGGCTGCAAAAAATAGGTGGGAAAGATGGGGAGTCCATAAGCAGCTTGTAAAGGCCTTAGGGATGTGCTGGGGCCACTGCTTCTTGCTGTGGGATTTTCTCAACAATGGATCAGGTCTTGTGAGGTACAAGCTCCATGGGTTGTCCCCATGCACTTGGACTGCACCCAGAAAGGCTTTCCAGCTTCCAGCCTGGATCTTCATCTCAGCTTTTTCAGCTGCATTTCAGCTGAGACATGGCCCATGCTGTTCCTGCTCTCCTCCTACCTCCCCACCCCAACTGCTGCATTTTCCAGAAGAGAGGCATGGTCCACTCTGGCCAGGTCTTTGACCTGGTTGACTGGAGAATCAGACCCCAGGGCACTTATAGATATTTGAGATACAGCCCGAGTGCCCTAGCAAACAAATTTCGGGGCTTACCTAAGGGAGCACAAGGAAGGAAGACTTTCCTTGAGCTGTCTGTCCTACAGTCACAAGAGCACTGGTATTTTAAGATTTTATCAGGGGTGCACCTGAGAGGCTTCTTTCATGGAGTCCTCATCTGAAGGGCTCCAGGCTTTCTAAGCCAATCTTTCTATTAGTGTCTCAGGTTATTTCAGGGCATGCCAGGAGATCATCTTTTCTGTCCAGTGCCTTGAGCAACTTCGTAGGACTTGGCAGGACATTTAGTGCCTGTGTTGTAGGCAAAAATAGCTTAAATTGTGAATGTTAAGAGGCACCAGATAATTAGGTATCTATATATGTGTGTTGGGGAGTGAATGTCCAAAACTGAGCTTTTGAACTCTGAAGTAGAAGGCTGCTACTTGCTTGCAGCAACTGGTATTGGCTGGTTGTAAATTTTGACAACAACTGGACTAAACAAAAGTGGCAAATCCTGAATCCTCCAATTAATAAAGAAACCTGAGACAGAACCACCAGTCAGAAGGCTGATCATGCATTGTGCTTCAGCACATAGACTATTCAGATGGGGAAAACTAGGCAGCAGTGGTGGAAAAGAAAGCTTCCTGAAAAGAAATGGTCTTGGAAAGAAGAGGACCAGGGAAGTTGTGGATGCCCCATCATTGGAAGTGTTCAAGGTCACGTTGGATGGGGCTTTGAGCAACCTGATGTGAAAGATGTCCCTGATGATCTAGATGATCTTTAAAGGTCCCTTCCAACCCAAACCATTCTATGATTCAATGATTCTTTGAAGAAGAAGGTGAAGATCCTGGCAGGAGGAAAGATCCTGGAAGTGGGGAAGATCCTGGAGATGGGGGAAATGCATGGACACAAACACTGAGGCATGCCCAGGGACCTCAGCCAGTAAAGCCCAGGACTGGCAACTGAAGCACCGACCAACAAAACTTTGCGCCCAACCTCCCTGCTGGGAGGGGAAGTCAGGACCGGGTGAACATAGCACTGGGGGGGAGTGAGAGAATGAATGCCTGAGACAACCGAGTAGAGTAAAAGCTCTCAGCTCATTGGCAAATAAAACCCTTTATCCAGATCCACTAGGGGTTGTTGCTTACAACCATTTCGCTTGTGGGCAGCAGGCACATGGTCTCGTGGTTGTTTGGTCTATCAAACCAATGGGATTTACTGTGGATCCAAACTCACCAGGGATTTACTGTGCCTGCAACCATAATGCCTGTGTTCAGAAAGCACACAGGTCCGCTGGCTGGCTGTGCCACTGTTGCAGTTGATCTTTGCGACACCATTGTTAGTGTTATCTTTGGTACCACTGTAACGGAAAGGGTACATGTGGCTCAGGAAGCCTTCCAAGGAGTTTTCCTGCCTCCCACCTAAAGTAACAACCACAACAACAATTGAACATACCTTGTTTTGTTTCTTAGATAACTCCACTGAATGCAGGCACATGTTCTTATTAGCATCACTGCCAACTGAGTCCTTAAACTCCCTCTGATTCTCATCTTCTAAAATCAGCTGTGCCAACTGGGTTCAACAAAACAAGCAGAAATTTGAGATTCACGAATAAATTTAATTCAGATATGCATTTATGATATAGAGGTGTTTTGAATGGACAAAGCAGAGTGTAAATAACAGCCCAGAGTGTGATGACAAGCAGCATGACTTAGTCGAAAATTGAGAGCCAGGGACAGAGCAAGCCTTGCACTCTGAACCAGCAAAGATCAATGGATGCAAGGCATAGCAGTGACTTGCAAGAAAATTGCTTAGGCAGAAAGAGAATGGGTAATTTTAATAAATACATATGAAATATATTTAAGTATATATAAAAAAATAAGAACCTTCAATCTACCTGACATGAGTTCAACAATTATAATAGCAACATAGAACTTTAAATGGCAGAGAATTCAAGGTAAAAAATAGCAAAGTAAGAAATCCCTAAGTGACAGGTAGGGTGAAGCATTAGGATGGGCAGGCACAGAAGTATCCGTGGACTCATCAGACTCAGGAGGGAGAGCACTCTGATGCAATAACCCTGCAGAGGTAGCGTATACACTGCGGGTTCTGAGAGAAACTTGAGACAACAAAGAGCTGTCAGCTGAGAGGGGAAAGCAAAGACGTGAATCTGATCCAACTGTCCATGCAAAAATTTTGAAAAGTCTGATCAAGGTTACGGATATTAAAGTTAATTAATAATTAATTTAATTAATATTAAAGTACCTGTGTTGTAAAATCTAATACATATGCAGGAAAACCCACATATTACATATTCTCTCAAGGGTGGCTTGTAAGACCGATAAGGTGAAAGAGGTCCAGACTCATTTGACAGACTTATTCCCTGCATACAGCTGGGAATATTTAGCCACTTCAGTGATAAAAAGTTTGCTGAGCCCTAGGCTGACACCCTCCAAAGTGTGCCCAGCTGTGGGAATGAATGGATCCTCTCCCTTGTGTGCCAGGTGAATTGCTCCAATACTTTCCATCAACATGACCCATTAGCAGCAATTGTCTCATGCGCTTTGAAGAAGATGGTGTAGCACAAATGACGCTGAGAGACTAGCTAATCCTCACAATGATTTTATTAACCATGATGAAGTATGAAAAACAGAGAACTGGACTTGGTTTCCCAGGACTCTTTGGTTTCTCAGGGCTGGCAGTTTAAAACAACAAAAAAACCTGTTCTGTTCTGCAAAGCAATGTTTTAGATATGAAAATGGTCAAAAAAAGAGAATAAACTCTGATCTTTCAAATGGCATTTTTATGTCAACATTTAGAGGAATGGATGCTTTAAAGATATGATTTAGGGTGTTTGCAATACCATTTTGGAAAGCTGCTGAGAATTAAAACACAGAACAATCAATTCTCCCTAAGTATCTGTGTGCAGGTACAGATGGCAGTGCTCCCAAAATAAGACTTTGTTACTGAGTGCCTATGCTACAACAGAACTGAAGGGACTTCACTGACTACAGTAGTTTGAAATCACTCCTTCAAAGTCAAATAAATCCATCAGGCCAGGAGTCAAAGATCGTCCAGCACAAATTACCCACAGAATTCAATCATTTAGGTTGGAAAAGAACTTTAAGATCATCAAGTCCAACCATTAACCTAGTACTGCCAAGTCCACCACTGAACTATGTCCCTAAGTGTCACATCTACACGTCTTTTAAATACCTCCAGGGATGGTGACTCAACCACTTCCCTGGGCAGCCTGGTCCAATGTTTAACC
>NW_008824231.1:2205649-2207475 GCF_000699105.1 Pygoscelis adeliae
ACAGAACTGGCCCCAATACTGAGCCCTGGGGAACACCACTTGTGACTGGCCACCAACTGGATTTAACTCCATTCACCACAAGTCTTTGGGCCCAGCCATCCAGCCAGTTTTTTACCCAGTGAAGAGTATGCCTGTTGAAGCCATGAGCAGCCAGTTTCTCCAGGAGAATGCTGTGGGAAACAGTGTCCAAGGCTTTACTACAGTCCAGGTAGACCACATCCACACACATCCACACAGCCAGGAACAAAGATCAAGACAGACAGAAAACGCAGTGCTCACACACCCACAAACAGCACCAATGGGCTGATCCTGTTCCCCTCTCTGGCTGATCAGGATGAAGAGCTGTTAGTGGAAAAAATATAAATATATACATTTATGTACATATATACACATATACATATAGAGAGAGACACAATACGGACCTCTCCAGCTTCTCGACTTTAGACATTCAGTCCTGAGTTGATGACAGCAAAGAAAGCAGCTATAAATGGAGTTTAGTGACAAGACAGGAGAGACTTCACTGGTCAGGCACAGGGCATGTACAGACAGACACCTGTACTGACCATCCCCTGCTCACATGTGATTGACCGGCCCCTTTTATCTCTACATTCATAGAATCATAGAATTCCTCTATGTTTTCCAAAATACTTTGATCCTTCCCTTTCCCCACCTTTGGTTCCTACCCTAAAGGTCCATAAAAAGTCCTGTACAATCCCAAAATACACTTCCCACATGTTCCACAGTGTGTACTCTACCCCTGTAAGCAGTAATGCCCTCAGTCTGTGGGGTGATCCTGGGAGAGCCTCTCCAATTGGCCCCTTTTGATGGTTTTCACACCTGGACCATGGGCCGACTGCTGTCCTGCAACAGCCCTGGGAGCAGCCGGGTCAGGGGTTCCATTCCTCTGATGAGGTTATTGGGGTTCCCCTGTTCCTTTGTGTTTACAGAGATCAGTCTTTAGCCACACCACCGGCCACTGTTCCCTTTCCTTGTTTAACAAGACAGCTCCTCACAACCATGCGTCGATGCATCCTCACTTCCTGCATTGATGATAACTTCCTTCTCCAAGTGGTAGAGGAGCCAATGAGGAGAGGTGCTATGCTGGACCTTGTTCTCACCAACAAGGAGGGGCTGGTGGGGAAGGTGAAGCTCAAGGGCAGCCTGGGCTGCAGCGACCACGAAATGGTGGAGTTCAAGATCCTTGGGGCACCGAGGAGGGCACACAGCAAGCTCACTACCCTGGCCTTCAGGAGAGCAGACTTTGCCCTCTTCAGGGGGAGCGATGCATCCCAACAAAGGGGAAGTCAGGCAAAAACACCAGGAGGCCTGCATGGATGAACAAGGAGCTCCCGGACAAACTCAAACACAAAAAGGAAGCCTGCAGAGGGTGGAAGCAAGGCCAGGTAACCTGGGAGGAATACAGAGAAATTGTCCAAGCAGCCAGGGATCAGGTTAGGAAAGCTAAAGCCCTGATAGAGTTAAATCTGGCCAGGGACGTCAAGGGCAACAAGAAAAGCTTCTATAAGTATGTCGGTCATAAAAGGAAGACTAAGGAAAATGTGGGCCCTCTCCAGAATTAAACGGGAGACCTGGTTACCCGGGACATAGAGAAGGTGGAGGTACTCAATGACTTTTTGCCTCAGTCTTCACTGGCAAGTGCTCGAGCCTCACCGCCCAAGCCGCAGAAGGCAAAGGCAGGGAGAATGAAGAGCTGCCCACTGTGGGAAAACATCAGGTTCGAGACCATCTAAGGCACCTGAAGGTGCACAAGTCCATGGGACCCAATGAGATCCATCCGCGGGTCCTGAAGGAACTGGCGGGTGAAG
>NW_008824231.1:2208533-2227447 GCF_000699105.1 Pygoscelis adeliae
GTGGCCAGCAGGTCGAGGGAGGGGATTCTGCCCCTCTACTCTGCTCTGATGAGACGGACCTGTTGGACCGGGTCCAGAAGAGGGCCACGAAAATGATCAGGGGGATGGAACACCTCTCCTATGAGGAAAGGCTGAGAGAGTTGGGGTTGTTCAGCCTAGAGAAGAGAAGGCTTTGGGGAGACCTTCTTGCAGCCTATCAGTACTTCAAGGGGGCTTATAAAAAAGATGGCGGCAAACTTTTTAGCAGGGCCTGTTGCGACAGGACAAGGGGGAATGGTTTTAAACTAAAGGGGGGTAGATTTAGACTAGATATAAGGAAGAAATTTTGTATGCTGAGGGTGGTGAAACACTGGCACAGGTTGCCCAGAGAGGTGGTGGATGCCCCATCCCTGGAAACTTTCAAGGTCAGGTTGGACGGGGCTCTGAGCAACCTGCTCTAGTTGAAGATGTCCCTGCCCACAGCAGGGGGGTTGGACTAGATGACCTTTAGAGGTCCCTTCCAACCCAAACTATTCTATGATTCTATGATTCATTTGGTGCAACCTGTGAAACTTGCTCCTTTAAGATAACCCCTTAATAAGGTCTTCCTTTGTAGGAATGAAAAAAAGGTAAATTATTATCCAAAGCAGGGTTCATCCACTCACCATTGTGCCTCTGTGATCCTTTAGGTCTGTGAAGATGAGCCTTTTGCCATATAACCTTGCACATTCTGTTTCTGTAATTCGAGAGGCATCTCCTTTTGCGTGCACTGAAACTTCTGCTGAACTCCAACTAAATGTGTACTTATATGCTGCTTTCTACACCCCAGCTATTATTTACATGGAGTGAATCTACAGAACTGTAAATTGAGGTCAATTCTCAATTGTTAATAAAAACATTTTAGGAACAACAAATGAAATAAGGAGTAAAAAACCCGACCACTACCAGATGGTACTCACCCAAGTGTTCTACGAGAACTCAAATATGAAACCACTGAGCTACTAATAGTGATTATAAACTAATAATTAAACCAGTCTCAGTACATATGTCCAGGGGTGTAGTCATCTCACAGACCTACATTATAATTGGTCAGATCTAGTCAATACCATACGGGGAACTAGAGGGTAACTCGGCTAACTTTGGGCATGATTCAGTCTTCTCATGCCATGTGAGATGGTCCAAGGTAACCAAGAGATCTGCAGGAGGCCTGGAGATTACACACTAAAGGATGGAGAATGTTCTCCTCCCTTCCTGAAACCCCACCAAAATGTTGCATTGGTTTCTCCTGTGGACAGCATGTGAAAAATAAACTATAAGATGTTAGTTGCATTGCTTAATTTTCTACCAGAGGATACTTGGACACTTGAGAAACCTACAAGGAGCAGAAATACAGATTATTCCATACAAAACAATCAATTAAAGCAGAAGAGTGGGAGGCCTGACAAGGCTCATAATACATTCCAGCACTTACATAATGGTAGTGATGTGCAGAGCTTCTCCAGATCATCTGGAAACACTTTAGTATCGAATGAATAAAATAATCACTTTTCCATGATGTCCCTCTTACCTTTCACTCCACCTAAGATGATCTGAGTGGAATCCTCCAGGTTTTTCATCAACTAATCTCATTCCTCATTTCTAGCTGGTAGTTTTCCAAGTAACACTTTCCCATCGCTGTCAACATGTTGAGATAGCACAAATCCTGTTTCAATTCATCTTCATTTATATATACATTTTGAAAAGAAACAATATGTAAATGGTGGTGCAGTTCTGCAGAAGGCACAATGGAAGATTTTAGGAGAGCAATCCAGTGATGTCTTATGCTGGTTGGAAATGTTTTAAATTTATTACTTTAGGATGGAATTAGGATACATGCAACTACAGTATGATCTGAGGTAAGCACATGGAAAATATTATAGCAAAACCGGCAGCAAAATATTTAAAACAAATTACTCCGTAGGTCTGCATGTCGAGGTCTTTATTCAGGTGTTCAGAGTTTACTACAGAGCTGGGCCACCCAGAACACAGACATCATGATCTGGATTTTATTTTATACCTCTAGCTCAGAAATCCAACTCCATGAAAAAGGGTTCCTGAAAAGCAATTTAAAAAATGCGAATCTTTATTGCCATAAGCAGTGACTGAAACAACTGGGAATGCACAAGACCATCAAGACACCCACGCGTGATTTGCAGATATGACAAGAGACCTGAGTCCTTCCTGATCAGCAGTAGGAAACAAGGCAAGATAGAATGGCAAACCATCACTAGCATTTCAGAGTTGTATACTCTCGTTGCCACTGCAAGCAGCATGACTTCTGGGGGTATTCAGGTCTAGATTAAATTTAGATAGCATAGCACGGACATAGGTGTCCATACGTGACCTGGGTGTCTAAGCTCCTACAACAGTCATTAAAGCCTAGACAGCAAGTCAGCACACTTGAGATGCATAGAAATGGATCAAGACCAAGGCTCAAGACAGGCATTTAGTGTCATTTGTGATGCCACAGTATTTCTGGGACATCTGCATGGAGGTACACAGATATCACCAAAGATATGACTTATGGGAAACCTGTGCTTTTCTCAAGTAATGCCTGAAGATGGCACCAGGCACTGTATTTAGACAAATTCCCCATAGTGGCTGGTCAGCTAAATTACTCTAAGCTCCATGACTTGTGCTGTCCAGGGACTCAGTCCAGCTGCCAAGCACAGACACGCACTGCCCTTTGGGATGCCCTAGTGTATCTTGCCTTGTCTCCTACTGCTGATCAGGAAGGGCTCAGGTCTTTTGTCATATCTACAAACCTCAGATAGATGTCTAGATGCTCTCACACATCTCAAATGGCACCAATAACTACATTTAATCAACTTACTTGAGCCCTAGACTCTTTCTAAAAGTTCATACTGGTATTTTCTAAAACCATGACTCAGGTACCTAACCACAGCTGTCTACTGCTGTTTGAAATGCCCTTTGGTATTTAAGACATCTGTAATTACATAAAAGATCAATATGACACAGCTACAGGAGGCCCAAGCCTTTCTTGGACAACAGCAAGTCAATGTCATGCAAGATATCCCACAGTGACTAAAATGACAAGATGTGCTTATGTGTGGGCAACATATTCTATGCCTGAATATTTGTATTGATACTTAAGTCCAGTTCAACAACAGTTCACTGTTTTGTCTACATGCATCAAGCTCATTGCAAGATCAGAGATTGAAACTGGAGAAGGGTGAAAATTATTAAATGATCTTACTTGTTTCTGATTGCTGCTTCATTCATGTGCACCCCAATCTCTCACAGAGGCTTTTCATATCTTGGAAATTAATTTCCCTCCCACATACTACAATTTTTAAGTGTTCATTTTCAGCCTAATAAATATGAGTATTTAAAAAAGAAAAACTACATTCTTGCATTCATTTTGTGTTTTACATTTGTGAAATAGTAGTTTTGTCTCACAGACATTTAAGATATACGAAATAATCTAAAACGCGAAGTGTTGGCTATAATGTGCATTTCTGTCTAACCTTTTAGAAATTACTTCTTCTCCACATATTAGAGGAGAATAATGGAATTTAGTGTTCCAAATAACTAGCCACCTAGGGCCAATTTTTAAAAGAAATGAACAGATTTAAAGCACTCACAAAATTTAAGAACTGAAAACTCAGGTGAAAAGGACTTGGACTCTCAGAAGTAGAAGTGTGTTGCTGAAAGTCAGCTTCTGAAAGTACATGTCCCTCACAGCTAAGTCCAAGAGGGAATTTGGCCATACATGTGCTTTTGCTCGTCCTCTAGGGAGATAAGGATTCAAATTCTTCTTGACTCCCAGGAGACTGACATCCATCCTTCCAGACCAACAGCTACAGTCTCTCTGCTGGTGTTAGAGGACTTTCAGACCGTTCTGGGCTTCTTATTTATAAAACAGTTTTTTTGGTGCATCACTCTCAAGGACATTTGTATACTACTTCTGTCTAAATTGTATTTATACAGGCAACTCTATAATGGGTTGGGTGTTTCTGGATGCTTCAGTGCGCCCACCTTCAAAGGGCCTTGTTTAAAATGGGGAATACAAGTACTTTTGCAGAATTGGTATCCAATAATTGGTGAGAACATCAAAACTTATGCTGCCACTTTTGTTTCCAACTAGTAATTTCAAATTTAGATAGAAAGTACAGAACTTTAATATAAATTTCTTCCATAATTATCCAATACTCCATACTTAAAGGTAAGGCCAAGTCCATAGCAAGTATGTAAAGGCTTGTCCAATTTTAGAAAGTCTGGCTTTTTCTTTGCAGTTTTCCAAATGGGAACTGGAATTTCAGTGGGAATTCCTGGCTGCCTTTGTACATTTAGAAACTAAGTCATTTTCTAAAGCACCCCTAAAAAGATGCAGAAGCCTAACTTTAAGTGCGCCCTCATTAAAAACCTTGGAGTGGAGGTGGGATTTTTCAGGAGTGCCTATGTGACTTTGAAGTGAGATTTATTATCAATGAAAAGTCAGGTTTTGAGCTTGCCTGACAGTCTCAAGTCGCTCGCTTGCCATTCCTTGGATAACTTCAACAGAAAAACAGAGGTAAATTCTGCATTAAGACAGCTATTTCTTCTAGTGATGTAGTAGTGGTAACAGACAGGAAAACAGTGAGTTAGCAGGATAGTATTACTGTAGTCTTTATTGATACAGAAGATTTAAGTTACAGAACATTAGGCAAACCCACCCTCTTACTTGCCCAGTATTTGAGGATGAACAGTTACAGACAAGAAAATGATCCAGTTACTTATAGTGCAGCTAATGATTAAATTACATTAAAACTGTTAGCAATATTATACTGTAAAATACAAATGCATGTACAGTATATAAATACAATAGCTTTCTGTTCCTTGTCAGGAACATAAGCCAATCACATACGTTTTTCAGTTTAATTTAGCTTGTGCTAAAATACATTTCCAACTTAAATATATATTAATGTAAACCATACCTATTAAAACTCTCCGTTTCACTCCCTGCATCTTAACTTGCAATTTATATTACAGTACTTCAAAAGCTGAATGAACGCTTTATTATTCAGAAGAGGTTTCTGTCAGAATTTCCTACCTTTTAAATCTTTGGCAATATTTCACAGGAACACTCTTACTATTCAGACTTAGTAGTTTTTCACCACGTAACATTTTAGTCTTATCCAAAGCAAGATACTCTGATTCCTGACTCTTTCTATTTGAAAGAGCAGGCCACCCAAATGCACTGTATGAGTATTAAAATAACAAAAATCCTACACTGTAGGAGAAAATCAACATTGTGCAAAATACATTAATAAACATTTTAAAGATTCAAAAGGTACAACATTGTTAGACATGGCAACACTGGCCCACTGCACAAACACACTACTGCATACCTGGTCAGTCAGCGGCAATACGTCGGTCTGCAAAGCTGCTCCTTGACAGGCTGCTCCCCGGTCAGACACAGCAGTAAGATGCATAAGGGTTTGTATTTGGGCCAGGTTATCCAAACTTTGATGGCTAAGATTAGATTCCTCAAACCTATCAACCTTCTAAACAAGTCTCCTGACTTTCAAAAAGATACGCTGCGTTCACCTGGGTAGCAAGGCCACCTATTTAGGTCCTAGGTTCCCAGCTCAGCAAATCTTCATTGGTAGTACCATGTCAGTATTCACTTGCACCGGCCAAAAATCACCACCAAACTCTGAACTGGTCAAACTGCACCCTGGCAGAAGCACCTTCTCAGCGTTGCTCACTAGGACACAATTGATGCAGAACAGATGATATGAATGGACTTGACAGTCTTTTATTCTCCAAACACACATGGGTAGAAAGATGCAAAACTAACAGGGAAAACAACTTTCATTTAAATCCTATCAGACCTACTAAAAATGTTCCATGTAAAAGTATTTAATGTCAAGTAAAATACGCTGCACAGAAATATATTCTATCAGTGTGTAGTGTATGGTTTAGGTAAACAACAGGTTCGTTATGAAACAGATGGAAACACTTAGATTCAATGGCTTTTAAAACAGCTTAAAGGCTAAAAAAACCCTTAAGATGAAAAGCTGAAGTTACCTTGTGCCTCTCTGCTAACTACCTGTGTTTGCTCCTCTGTGGCACTTTCATATGAAAGGTTAATTCTATAGTATCATACCTGCAGAGACTCATCCCTTTAAAGGGCCTGCCAAGTATTTAACTTTGTCCACACTAAAATGAAAATAAGAGCATTGCTCAGAACTATTGCTTGAACAAATATGTGCATTTTGAACTACATGCTGTAACGAATCCCTATCAGAAATGCCCTCATCGACATGGAGATGAAAGTGCTCAAATACAGTCACCCCATGACTGGGGAAATATTCTGAAGAGAAAATACAAATATAGATATATCTAGCACTATATTATTTTAGGACTGTAATGCCAAATGGTAATTACCAAATGGTAGATTTCTGAGGAATATACTGAAGGCAAGCAAAATATTACATATATTATTATCTTAATTTGTATGAATACAGTAGAGAGGTTTTGGCATACCATATTTCTTGGGGGAATGTTATAATTAAAAATATCCCTTAGAAAAAGGAGTTTCTTCATAACAGGAATGAGTATGATAAATACAGTTCTATTATGTACAAAATATAGAGTGTTTTTAGAAAACAAGACCAAAAATATAGCTTTAGCATTTGGAGTGAAAGTCATCTATGAAGTGTGAGCCAGAAAGTCAAATACAAACCCTGAAAATCAGGATTCCAGCTGGGGACTCGGCATGCAGGCTTGCTGAACAAAACTCACTTCTACCCAATTATCAACTTATGAACTTGTTCTTTTTTCTTCCAAAATGAACAAAAGAAGCAAAAAGCAGTAAAGGGCATGTTAGATTCTATTTAAGGTGGAACATAATGCAAAAATAATTATTATACGTTCCAATAGAAATATAGATTGGCAGTCTATAGACTTCTAGCAATATTAAAAAAAATACAGCATTTCATACATTTGTATAGTTGAAATCAAGGATAAAGAAATGGTGTAAAACATGGGTCAGGATAGCAGTTACCAAAATGTACAAAAATAAACTACTTATCATTTGTGGTGTTGAATGTTTTTGCATCATTAAAGAAAGTAACATTGCTCTGATAAACAACATCCTGTAACTTTTCATTCAAAATCCAAAAGGGAGTACCAGTAGTTGAAAGCAAGTCCCGAGACAACCCGAATCTTCAGACAACCTGCAGGCAGGTGGTGCACTGTAGGGACAAAGGGCTGCAAAGCAGACATCCCTCGTGGCCCCCCAGCTCACAGTGCTGTGGAATCACAAGTTCTTTCACAAATAACCCACAGCTTATACGTGTGAAAGTATGGCACAAGCGCCATTCTAGAAAGTAGTGTCTCATCCTTTCCCTTCTCATACAGAAATTATCATCGTGAATCTTTAAGCTTCTCTGGAGAGTCAGACCTCCCTGGCTCTACTGAGCGCCACAGTTGCCGTTTCCCTGGAGCAGGGGTCTGGCCATGCTGAACAGCTCATGGTATAGGAACACATAGTAAGTAACAGATCACGTAAGTTGGCAAGAACACTCTTAACTGGCTATCTTTTGGTCTAATAAAAGATCCAGCCTTTACCTCTAAACCTTACCTTACAGTCTTGTCCATTCTTCAGCTTAAATGTTAAGATAGTCGGCATGAAAAAAAAAAATGCCTTTATGCTTACTGTCATGTAACCATCCACCAGCAGTGGTCTGCTATACTAACCAGGGAGGGCTTGGTCCTTCCAATCACTTGAAAAACTCCCTTTGGAGCCAATGTGAAAAGACTGAACAAGAGTCACAGTCATTCTGCACAGTGCACTCTAATTCCAGACAAACCGACTCCCAGGAACCAGAGCCAGGCAACTGCAACTACCCAAAATCTTTTCCACGGCAAACCTGTAAGTCCCCAGAATGGAAATGAAACACACAGCCGCTCTTTTCTAAAACTATAGTGTCTCTGGTTCACTAGGGTGCAATTCACCCTGCCAGAGACAGCCAAGAGAAGGTCTAGGCATCACTGAGCTTCCGCTCCAACCCTTGCAACAGAGCTGGAGTGAAAACAGTATTGCCTAGACTTGGTGCCTACATACACCTTTTCTGAGTAGGAAGGCATCTTGACTTCCTTATAAGAATTCTTCTTTTTTTCTTGCAAATAACCTAAAATTATATTTCCTTCTTATATCCATGTATATATTTTAAACCCTGACATCCATTCAGTTTTTCACTAGATGAGCAGAGGTTGAGAGCAAAGGGGTTAACTGAGGGAGCAGGTGGGAAGGAATGAAGGAAAGAACAAACAATAGAGTGAGAAAGGGCTGCATGCTATTTTTCAAAAATTCATTTGGAAATGGAATTTGTCCCACACGTAGGTCTGCCATCCATCTAGGATTTCTTGTTAAGGAACAAAATAGTTCACAGTGCCTGGTTATTACTTTAAACCAACCACCAAGTTTGTAGCATTTAAATCTGCAGAGCTGCTCTCTGTTGCGTTAGCTAGAACTGTGGATGCAGGATAAATGATTTCTTCAACCGTCACATACGTCCCTGTTAAAAATCCAACAACTCCAATGACAGCTATAAAAACGTCTTTAAATATCGTCCACAAACTTAAGTTTTCCTTGTAGAAAGTGAGGATTTCAACCAGAGGAGGCAGAATCAGTGCTAGAGTGCTGCTGCTGACGGCTCCAACGAAAGAAATCACCAGGTCTAGGCGAGGGATCAAAACTGCTACAGCACCTAAAACACAAGAAGAGTAACAGTGGCTTCAGATTCAGCATCCTCATGAAAAACAAAACTGTGACAAACACAGAACCTAGTGGTCCATGCTTTTTAAAAAGTTCTACCATTCACTATTTTTCCAGCTACAAGTGATGTACAATATACAAATGCATGTATTTGTGAGTAAGATACATCTTCATGCTCATGTGAGATACTCAGTTTCAATTCTGAATTTCTGCACGAGCTGGCAGAGCTTCAAGTTAAAGTTTTCTTGTACTTACAGGGTAAATCAATTTGGCCTGCAAATCACAGAGAAATGAGAAATATGAAATTGTATGGAGGCGTTTTACTTTTTTGGTTGTTGTTGGGTTTTTAAGACGAAAGAATGAAGCTCATGAAGAGCAGGGGAAGGGGCTGTTGCATGCTGCCCAGGAGACAGTCGGCAAAAATATATTACTATTAATTACTATACATTACTAATAATCTAAGTGACATAAAATTATTCAAAATGGACCAAACCTGCTGGCCACTTGGCACTTTCACAATCATTTAAGTCACTTTTACCTACAAACTTGCCTCTTGAAAAATCTTGGTTTATACAATTGCATTCAATTTGTAAAATGCCACTATAATAGTTGTCCAGTGAACTAAACGAGAATTTAGCTCTGCCAAGAGACAAGTCTGAACACAAGGCCCACTTTTAGCACGGCATGGCCAGTCTCACCTCCTGAAACTATACCATTCATAGAAACAGAATCCATCATGTTGGACCAGAACTGCTTCTGGTTTTAACCCCTTTGGCTGGCAAGCCTAGGCAAGGTACCCTAGCATTAACTCAGATACACCAGTTGTCATGTAATGCTTTCAGTCCTGCATTAGAAAACAGCTTTCAAAGGCCAGCTGAGCACAGGCCTCTATATGATCCCCTGTATGCGGCGGAGATGTCTGACTTTTTTCCCTTCCATGAATATATTGCCTTCTAGCTGTCAGACATTATCGTAAACATCCACAGTATCTGCCTGCTTGCCATTTTCTATCACTTCTCATCAAGACAAGAAAGAAAGGGAATGGGGAAAACTGGTGTAAAAGCCACAGCAAATCAAAAATACCACATAGTACGTACGTTTTTGTTCTCCCATACCTCCCTTCTTAATTCTTAAGCCATAATAAAAGCATGTTTGGCTTTATAGCAACTCCTCCACCAACCAAATATTATGTAAACAATGTTTATGGCAATAAACAAATGGAACAAGCAAGAACGAAATCCTCACATAACACGTGAGGATGAAAACCAGAAGGCGTTTATCAGCTTTATCATTTCTCAAGATGAGCTTTCTATTTGCAGGGTGTCTTTGCTGTGGGCTGAGTGCCACCAGCTGCCTCAGATTCTAACAACATCTGATTATGAAAGGCAACATACTCAAGTTATGTTAGTGCTGATGTTCTCCATTAAGAATATTTAACTTGAGGAAATCTGCATTGGCAAACACACTCAAGATTCACTTGCAGAACACAACAGTTATCTGCTGCTACCAGGTAACCATTCACCACACATTTTAATAAAACCCCTAACTACACAGATCCCGCGTAAAAAGGAGGTAAGACTGAAGGTATAAGCCAACAGAGGGATAAAGGATTCTCCAGCCCATCCTATTTGAAAGAACCATATTATGCACAGATCTGCTAAGAAAAATCAATTAACTTGTTCTTGCTTACCATGACTATAGTTTAACACTTTGTGATTCTACAGATATATTAGAGGCACCATGTGGCCAAAGGAAGCTTGGGCAGAGACAGTATCCTTCAGGAAACCTTAGGAACACCCTGATACTCAAAAATAGATGAGCCAAGTTTTTTATCCCACTGTTATGATGGACCTACTCAATGCCAAACAAACTGTTTCTCCCACTGCATAAATATGACATTTAAAGACTGGAAATGCCACATGTTTATGCATTATCTAGGACAAAGCTAAATGGAATGAGAAAGCAATTATGCCGAAGTTAATAAAAGACACAAAGTACCCATTTCTATCACTTTTGTAGCCATAACTACACTCAAGCCATAAAAGTAGGCACCAGGAGTGCCCAAACAATATAGGATGAGTGCTCAGACCAGACTGACTGGCAAGCTTGCTTGATACTTGCACAGCAGTGCACAATCCATAAGTAATTGAAAAGTGCAGATGAAGTATATTTGCAATGACTGGTAAAACTCTCAGCTACTGAATATGTTGAATGTGTTCTTCTGAAGCAAAAGAGAGAGCTGCACATTTATTATCTTGCCAATTTAATAGATGTAGTGGGTGTATTCATTAAATATAGATTTTCAACTTCTGTAATAGACCTCTTTCAATTCTACATGTGTCCACAATTTAGAAGGTACTCATTAATTTATAGTTCATAGTTTTATTTGAAAAGTTCTGCTTTATTACAAATAATGAGAATATTTTTCATATTTTTTTAATTGGAAAAAATAGCTACAGTTTATAATTGCTTCAGGTTACAGAGAAGTAAAATGCTGTGTGTTGATTTGGATCTCGTCAAACGTTTGTCTGGCTCATACAAATTTGTATGAATCTGGATATTGCTGTGGGAGAAGTTTGGAAATATGTTTCAAGGTTTTAATTAGTGCCTTATTTATTCTTTAACAACCCAAGAGAAATACAACTCATTTTATTACCTACCAAAGAATGTCCTCAGGAGTTAAGAAAGCGAACCAGTTTCCAGGAGAAGTAAACAAGGGGCGTTCCTACAGGCAGGGAGCCTAATTTTCCCAGCCATGCATAGGTTTTAAAAATATAACATCGAGAAGAAATTCTGAACTTTTATCAACAGTCATGAAACTTTCTGGTTTGGAAGCTCTGGGAATCTCAACTGAAGAAATAAGTCCTGCAATGTTAATATGACACTTATTTTTGGCCGACACTTAAATTGTCTTCAGCCTTGAATGAAACAGCAAGAGCTATATGAACAAAGCATCCTGCAGAGATAAGGAGAGATTGCAACATATTAATTCTACCTTAAGTCTGCGGTCTAATCTCAAAAACCTGTAATAATGGATTCTCCAGCCTGTCTCAGCCATGCAGTGTCAGCTGGGGCTTTTCTGGGGGAGGAACACTATAGTAGAATGTCTCTATTTTCTTAAGGGACATATCATCCCCATGGAAAGATACACTTAATTTTACTCTGTTTATGTTATAGTGCTGCTTCTTTTACAACTTTCTTTCCTTGTTACAGAATCAGCACATTACTAGCCAGACTTGCTTGCTGAGATAATCTCAATGAGACCACTGGGAAAAAAAAGGTTTTGCCATCTCTTTACTACTCCCAACCTAAGTGCATTCTAACTGCAGATTAAGTAAAATATGTAATTACCATATTCCAATACTTCCTCTAGTAATCAAATATTAAGCTACTTTATTTCTATCAAAAAGTAATGCATATGCCACACTAAATCCTTGAGCAAGATGGGTACTGCTGTAATTAGGATCTATGGATCTAAGTAAAGATTGAACTATAATTTTGGTCCTGTCTATACACAGATTAAAAGCAAAACATATTGCGACTTCATCAGGAAATTTTAATGATACAGCTCACTTATAAGCCTTTTTTTCCATGTTTCTAGTAGGACTTAATTTATTTATAAGCATCTTATAGGAAGCCAGAAAGCAATTTTGAAATTTAAAAGGCTAATAATACTGATAATTTCTACTAAATTTTCCTGTAGCCCAATAATAAAGCTGTTTAATATTTCTGACAAAAACCAGGTCAGCGGTATTTATACATGTGCATCCAAAGAAAAGAAGTAATACATATGTTACCAGATCAGTAGTATGGCCCAAGCAAATTGTCCTAACAGCAGATGTTATAAATATACATGGTCAAAAAGATTGAGGGCTTCTTAAGTATGAGAAATGTTGGATATTACTAGGGAGTGGGAACTTCACACAGTTCAAGAGCAAAATATTGTCTCAAGCGATATACAACCAGTTTTCTTCAAAGGCAGTGATAGTGCTGAAGAGGTCCCTGTTCTGCAGGAAGTCAGCACACCCCAAACTTACTCTCTATTTGTACCACTTTTCCAGGACTAAATCAGAAGACTGGAGCATTGATGTATTAAAGATGGGTGTTTGACATACATACAACTTTCCAAAAGCACAAAACAAAATCATATTTTTAACATGCCTTAAGATGCCTACGATACGGCAAAGAAAGAGTCCTTTCCAGGAAGAAAAAATGCCTACAGTTAAATGTTTGCCGAAGAATTCTGGCTATAGGCAAAATGGCACTTCAAAATATCAGCCTGAATCCTCCTTCCTATTCTAATATCCCAGGCTGTGCTCTCTGCCCATCTTTCCTTACCGCAGTAGTGCTTAGCCAGTAAAACTGGAATCCTCTTCTTCCCTTCACCTGACTGCATTGTTTCCTGGATCCCCTTCCCTAATGCAGCACCTTCATATTTTCTTCCAACTCACTCCTCCTTTTCCGCAACACTCTCCTCCACATTGCCCAAGTTTTCTTCCTTTACCTCCTAAGAAAAGAGAAGACCATTTCTCTGCTACAGACTACCCCAGAAAGCTTAGCAGGTTTGGCTGCAAGGAGTTTACATGTGCAGGCTGGACAACTAGAAAGTCAGGATATCTACATCTTCTCAAGTGGTCATTTGACCAGGGGATCTGTGTTGTGTTTTCTGTGCAAATGTATTTCCATGCTCTGTACATGAGTTGTGTCTTCCACATTGGCTTGAAGGCAGGCAAAACAGTGCGTGCTACCCCTCAGACATCAGCTGGACATTGCAGACTTATTTAGAGAACCACAATGAAACATTTATCTCTCTTTTATAAAACAGTAACATACTATGTCACAATTAAAACAATTCACATTTTAAAAACAAATTACAAACTCTAACAGAACTTAATATTTCAAGAAAAAGAGGTTCATTTAAATAAATAACAAAAAAGAATGCCTTCCCTGAGAGTTCCACAGTGGAAACTAAACTGTGTTTTGATACGTGTGTACAAAGGAATACGAGACCAAGTAGAAAGCTGTTATTAATCTGAAGATAAAGTAATGCAAATAATCACTTACGAGCATTTGCGAATAATTTATAGAGTTTTGCACACAGGTAAAAAGAAATCTACATATTGATGGATACAGTTTAAAAAAAAGGATTTTAGATAATAATCCTGATTATTACATAATTGTGAATTAGAAAAATATTTTTTCTGGCTAAAAACGCTAACTAACATAGGGTTTGAGATGGTGTTTGTTTTAGCCGTTCTTTGAGACATCAAAAGACTATAAGATACATACAGAAGATAATTTCTTTAAAAATTATTTAGATTCAGTCTTCACCAAAAATTATTTCCTTAACCCAATTTCTTAAAAAGCATGCTTTTAAATACCAGCTCAATCTCAAAACCAAAACCAAACAGAAAAAGGAACAAAGCAGAAGATAAATTGCAGTTATACTACAAGATGACAAATTCTACTTTCACACTGGAAAGAAAAAGAGATAGAGCTTAAATGCAGGACAACCACACACATCATACGGTTTGGCTTTATTCCCTTTGGAATGAAAAACTCTTTCATCATTATCTTCCTGCAACATACAGTATACAGAGACAGAAAGTACTTCACATCACTTGCCCTCACACTACAACTCACTGTTTATGATTGCTTTGTCCTATGTTAGTAGGAAAGACTAGAAACACACAGGAGAAGATGGTTTAAATAACCTTACCGTTCACAATGAAAGGTAATCAAGGACACTGTCCCAACACACAGCAGAGCCCTAATAACCCGTTCAGGGAATGGGCAGATCCATCCCTTCTCCAGAGCCCTCCACATCAGTTTCTCAAAGACGTGTAAGTAAATTCATTTTTTACAGCACTTTGCATCAGAGGTTTCAAAGCTGTTTACAAAAGGCTTTATATTTATATTCTTTTTATTCCTTATGCAGAAAGAGGCATAAAGAATGACATCAGACCAAACAGCAACTTAACAGAGGCATCGAGTCCACACTTTTTTTACCAGATTACCTAAAATACCTACACCCAAGCTAAGACTGGCACGTACCACTGGTACAAGAGCCCCTCTGCAGGACAGTGTTCCCTCCATGGGAGGGAACTAATAAAACCTCTCCCCCCTAGTTGTCTGTGCTGTTACAACCCCAAAATTCAGGTAGTGTAATTCATTCAGACTTCAGTTTCCAGGATCTGCACCCATTTTAAGCAGAATTTGGTGTCACAACAATGTCATGCAGGAGGAGCCTGTGTGAGCAGGTATAGACTTAGAGGGACAGGGACAGAATAGCAGTGATGCAGCTATAAGGCAATTCTTCCCCCTATGCACCTCCTCGGGAACACTCAGAGTGACTTGTTCACTCTGTCAAATGTCAAAGCGGTAGTTCATAAACTGCTTGGCCTCCTCGCCCTGTTCTGTCTGCCCCTCATCAGCTCTTCAGAATTAATGTCTTTTTACTAAGCACCCCTCTTGGATGGCAACATATAAAGCAAACCAGGCAGCAAGACACCAAGGAAGCTCCTCATGCTGCAGGTTGCCCAGAGCTGCAACACCAAGTGATCTTCATAAAACCAGCAAGCACAGGTGCAGCACATGCTGGATTATGCGTAGATGTTTTTCACCATTTAATTAACTACAATCCATGGGCTCACAAATGACATCTGGTTACTATTACATTTGAAACATTGTATTTATTCATTTGTCTCTGCAGTAAATTTATTTGAGCTTTGCTACCAATACTTTATCATGCGAATCTTTTTAGACATACTTCAGCGAAATAATGTAAACGACTGCTATATGCAGCTAGATTCAACAACTGAATGTAAAGCACGCAGCAAAACTCATTAATATTGAGCTCTAAATGGACGATCCTATACCATTACAGTACTGACACTGTTCCCACTGCCAATCACTCTCCTTCAGACATCTGATTCTATGGACCCACCAGATATGAGTCTGCAATTAAAATTCTGTCTTCTTTGTCTCAGTCTCTTAAAACAAGTTGCGACTCTGAGACAGCTGAAGGGCTCCCAACAGTGCAAGCAAACATTAATGTTTGCTTATCCAAGGACAAGACTGTTTTTGCTACGGAGAGCAGAGGTGAAGAAAAGAGTTGAGAGCCGCGGCTAAGCCTTGAAGAGCCAGCCATGCTGCTTCCGATGCTGCTGGAAAGTCTTATTTCCCTCCACTCACCGTCATCACTCCATACTCCCCAATCTTTCCCTTGGATGCACTATGCATATAAAGCTATGTCACAGGAAAGCAGGCAGTGATCCATGGCTACTTTGCTGTCTCATAACAAAAGCAAGACTCAGGCAATAGTAAGTTAAAATAATTTTATATAAAAAAGTTCGTCTTGCCCTCACCCTTGAAAATAAAAATTTCATTATATACCTTTTGATTACTACACAGTGAGCAAAAAATAATGTAATTAAGATTAAATTGAACATACTTACCTTTAATCTTAAGCTACTATACTTTGCTCCATAAATACTAAACATGTACATATGAAGGAGAAACACTGCCAAAGACACCTTTAAGAATAGTTAAAATTACTTATTTTTATCCTTCAGGCTTCTTGTTCTATTTAAGAATCAAATTTTACATTTCTTTATTAAAGATTATTAAAGGACTAGCTGATTAAGATGACAAAAAATATATCTGTTACTGTGGAATCCTTTTGTCAAAATAGAATCCATCAGGATCCCAAAAATCATAACAGCTGTTCCAGATAAATTATCTTCCCTAATTACCATCTAAGGACTACAAAATTTATTAAATAACAAATTAAGTTAGCTCTTCCTCCTCCCCCCAGGTATTAAATAAATTACAGAACAAGGAGATTCTGTTCTGGATAACTGTAATAAAACTTCTGAGCTAAGAGTCTCTAACCTGTGTTTGGGGGTGTTGTATGTGCTACAGCTTCCATTAGCAGGAAGACATTAACTCGCACATTTCCAAACAAGAAGACTTATCAGGAGACCAGCTTGCCTAAGGAGGGAACTCATGACTAAAAAGACAGCATATAGGAGATGGAAGCAGGGACAAGCTACAAAGGAGAAATTTAGAAACATCACATAGACATGTCTGGATGGTCTCAGGAAAGCTGAAACTCAACTGAAGCCAAGACGTTCAAGGGATGCCAAGGGCAATAAGAAGAGCTTTTACAACCACATTGGTAATAAAAGTCTGAAGAAGGAGAGTGTGAGCCTGCTGCTGAATGGGGTGTGGGATTTAGTGACCGCACACACAGGTAAGGCTGAGGTACTCAGTGTTGCCTTTGCCTCAGTCGGTCTCCCAGCCCCTGTGATCAGTGAAAGAGGTCAACAAGAAGAACTGCCATCAGAGGATGAGGACTGAATCAGGGATTACTTGAGAGAACTCAAACCATAAAGGTATACCGGACATGATGGGTTGCATCCAAGAGTATTGAAGAGAACTCGCCAATGTCTTTCTAACACCACTCTATATTGTCTTTGAAAGGTCATGGAAATTGGGGGAGATCCCTGGTAACTGGGGGAAAGTAAATGTCGTCAAGAAAGGCCAAAAGAATAATCCAGGGAAATATAGGCAAGTCAGCTTCACTTTGGTCCCTGGAAAAATCATGGAGCAAGTAATCTTGGAGCACATTTCTGGGCACATGAAGGAGAAAAAGGTGACTCGGAACAGAAAACGTACTTATCTAGGGTAAATCATGCCTGACCATCCTGATTACCTTCTCTGACACAATGACTGGATTTATGGATGAGGGGAGAGCAGTAGATGTCATTTACCTCAACTTTAGAGGTAAATGTCTTTGACACTGTCTCCCACAATATTCTTGTATCTGGATGGAGGGAAACTAGATGGGTAAAAAACTCATCGGACAAAAGAATAGTGAGTGGTCAATGGGTCTATACTCTACCTGGAGGCTGGTAAAAATCCTACAGGGAAAGTAAAAGCTTCCTGTAACTGATAAAAACATGAAATGATCACATAAGATGACATGAATTATGTTCTTTAAGCCTAGAAAATGATAACGTGCTCACTACAATCCTAATTTCTCACAAAAACGTCCCTGTAGCACAAAGTAACAGTGCTGAAAGTGGGCTGACATCATAGTTAAGTCCAAACTAATTTAAATCATTGATTTTTAATCACGATTCAAAGCTGGATTAAAATTTATATTTTAACAGTGATATTTCACAGGGGTTTTTTTATTTCTTAAGTAAAATGGCTAAAAGAGATACTCATTCTTGCTTATTTATAACTTCAGATGATACGTCATATTATTTAAATAGCAGCAGTGCTAAGTATCTTACAAACTAAATACTTTAGTCCCCAGAGAAATTTTAGCCACTTTCAAATGGGAAGCTGCACTCTGATTTCACACAATGCTAAAAGTTTTTCATAAAAAACAAATGCTTGGATTCTCATGTAGTTTTTAAGTATCTGAATTGGCCTGCTTATTTTGGGCTGTGAAAATGCAGAGGGTTTTGGTATGATCAGTACCTATTGCATATGACACATACTATATTATTACTGACTTGCTAATAAATAACTTGTGAATTTACTGCAACGTATCAAAAGTAAATTAAAAAATAATGCCCATAAAAAGACAATAATCACACTGCAGTGGCATGACCAATGCATTTCCAAAATAATGCTTTGCAACAGCTGGTGTCACAGGCATGAGTTAGTTAAAGCCTGCTGTGTTGATTGATGATACAGAAAAAACAAGCTGCCAAGTGCCTTGGCTTCCCAGAGAGAATCACGTGCAGTAGCTAGTTGAGGTTCAGCTCCCTGTGTTGACAGGCTTAGGCAGATTAAGTACTGAATTATGGCCTGCAGTCCAAATCAATCAAAAAATGCAGTCATCTGCAGATGTTTTTAATCTTAATTTGTTGGCATTTCAACTCGCAAAGTGAAGTTTGGAGAGAGCAGCTTGCATCACCATGAAGGAAAACTCGACTGCCAAATGCATAGCCGCCTACAGCTCAGCATGGGGAAATTCAGGCACAGCATGTGTCTGAAGCACCGTCCTCTCCTAGAGTCAAGTCAGCTGTGCTCGCTGCAGGCTGGGGCTTACTGCGCAGGTCACTCTTTGCCAGATGTCTGGAACGTTATGCACACCCTCTTTAAGCATTCATTCTTAATTTTTTGTGACCCAAGTAAAACAAAACCCAAC
>NW_008824231.1:2227468-2288604 GCF_000699105.1 Pygoscelis adeliae
TGAACCGCTATATAGTATCCTTTAGCTATAACTTTCAAAGAGCTCACCATCATCTTTTCAATTTGATGGGAGAGGGAAAATAATAACCTAATGCTTACAGAGGTTACATGGGAATAGGGGGACTCAGGTTCAGTGCTCTCCTCAAGGAGCTGAGGTTTAAATCCCACTTTGAGTGTCCCAAACACTGAGTTTATAGTTTTCACCTACAAAATTACCTTTCTTTTTTTTTCTAAACTGTTAATTAAATCACCCAAAGAAGTTTGCCAAAAATTTAATTTTATTCCTGAGTCATAAGATTATTCAAGCTGTGGTTTTTTTTTTTTTTTTTTTTTTTAAAGATCCCTAAATTGCTGATTCACTAAAGTTTTGCCAGAGGAATTCTCAGGTTTTCTGCAGGGTTTTTAAAACACAGCTCCATTTTGACATTTCTAAAGGAAAGAAAACATTTTAAAACCTGTGTGTATTATCCAAATTACAAATGATCTAGCTGTCAAAGTCTCGTTATGACTTCTGAGAAAGCAGTTTTCTGAAATAAATGTGTTTTCTACCGTTCCAAAGTTTAGCAAACTTAAAGTTACATTTCAAATCAGCTTTTTACTTAAGAATGAAGCAGTTTAGTTTCCTGCCCTATAACGGTCAACATAAAACAGCAGGCAGTCTTCATGTCAAGAAATTTTCCCTTAGAAACAGTACTCATAAGAGCCAGTGATTTGACAGATCTGCACAGGATGTAGTCAGAGGATGTAGGCTGCTCAGAAAAAGCAGCGCAACAAAAAAGCACTTATCTAAGCAGGAAAAACAGCAAAGAAACAGAAAGCATCTGGATGGACTACAAACTGGAAAATTAACATTTTCAAAGTCTATCAGGAGACAAGCAGTGCAGCTGGTCTAAATAAATGGTCAATGAAAGTGATTTTCAACACTGTAAAAGTACCAGCACAAGATGATCTCTCAAACAGCTTATAAATCCCCCATGGCTGTAATGTTTGGGATTGTAGGTCCTGTAATTTTATCTCTCTCCATAAGCAAAGGGAAAGCACTGTATCCTTAGAAATAAAGCTTTTAATTTGTGCATAGGAAACCTGTTTTCAGCATGTTTGACTCGCACTAGTCCGTTTAGTAGCTTTGGGCATTATCACTTCCCCTCCCCATGCCTCGGCTTCCTTATCTGCAACATGGCAACAATAATAGCAAGTTCCTTTATAAGGCACTTTGACAGTGACAGATGAAAACAATATGAAAATAATAAACTTTAGTATCATTGCAGTAGCTGTTAGAGCTTTAATATTTATACTGGAACTCTGATATCAAAGAGTATTACTCTTAATTGTCCATGCGCCTACAGAATAAATGGTAAATAAAGAACTGAGTTAGTGTTATGTGATCAGACACCTTTTTTTGACTATCCTCAAATGCTTTGCATTCTGTTTTAGGGATGGTTTTCTTCCTATACCAAACTCTACCATAATCCTTTGGTAATGCTTTTAAGTGGACAGTGAACCGATTATGCGTAAATATACTTTATAAAGCAGTATGGACTCCCACAGGATAAAACACAATACTAAATATCAAGCACAAGATATTACTGTACTATAATGCCATTTTTTAACTAGCAGGCATTACAACCACTGCTGCCAACATCCTTGAAAGTTTCAGTTAGCCAAAGTAAAAATGGTGCCTGCTGGTAGCGTTCCAAATAAAGATGCAGAAAACTGGCAAGTCAAATAAGTATGCTTCCAGTTACAGCCCATCTGAGGTGAGTGTGAAGCATGGTGCTGATGTCTACCCTACAGCTCTCTAGATAACCATTATCTAACTTTCCACAGGAAAAAAACCCAACAACTTTTTTTTCCCCAACAGTAACCGTTGAGTAAATGTTTAAACTCAATCTCCCTTTCATTCTCAAAAAAAAGCATCTAAAAACGGTAAGATTTCAGATAAAGGTCATTAAATAAACTTTAATTTAAATTAGGTATTAAGTTTTTACTTAGCAGCATAATTAAACAATAAACAATTAAAGATAATATGATATAAACTACTCTGTTACCCCAAAGTTCAATGTCAACATAAAAGTATGTGTGAAAGGAGCCACAGAACATAGGCATTGGCTTCGATTTACCTGTTTCAGCGTGGCTCGTATTAGATACAGTTTTCACAGAACATTCTCCCTTGAACTTAGGAAAAAAATACCATGGTTCAGTACTGCAGGAGAAAAGGTTTTATGAGAAAACCCCATCCCCCTGAAGAACATAAGCCAATTCAGGCAGTCCCTGAAAACCACCAATTGTCTTTCAATTAGCACTACCTATGTGATGGTGATACCAAGGGACAGCATCACTCTCTGTGAAATGCTGGCCATCTGAGACAAAGGCCCAAAAAAGGAGCTGGTTTTCTGCTACACACATCCACAGGTGCTATCACAGTAACTGACTTGAGCACCTAAACCCTCACTTCTCTTTGGGATCCTGAATTTCATCATCTCCATTTTTATACCCCTTCCAGTCCCTGAAACAAAGATCTATTTTGATGGTGCTTAGTATTTTCCTGTAGTGTTGAGTCCAGCGCAATAGCCACATCTCAGAGAAGTCAAGTTTACGAGCCCATTTCCCAGGACAGTGCCAAGCATCAGGCCAGAGAACAGACCGGGAAATAAGTATCACTTGCCATCTTTTTAAACCTGTGTCAGAGAAAATGTGAAACACAAAGGGTATAAGATCAAAACTGCTCCCCAGCTGAGTCTCCTCATGTCCTAGGCTACATGTTAGTCATTGACATTTCACCGACAGATGCCACACAAATGAAATTACACTACACATCTATTTATACAACATCGTAAGTGTATGTGCCTCCACTTGGTCACCTAAAACTTAAGAGAATCCCTTATAGAACCGAATACCGTCCTTACCAAGAAGATACCCTACCTCCATAGATGAGCTACCTCTGTGGCCAAGTGCCCTCACCACTGGAAGTTTGCACTTGCCAATACTGTAATATGAATTTGTGTGATGTCAGCTTCCAGACAAGTAACCTTTGCTATCTGTTTTTGACGATTAAAGCTCTATCCACTATCAGAAGTCACTTAACTATTTCTTGGGTATAAATAGTACTTTGTAATCCTCCTTTGATCAAGCATACTTTCCATCATCTTTTTTGTTGTATATTGTTATTAATATATGACACTGCTCGGCCCGAAAACCACTAGTACTATGTCCTTTCCTCAGACACAACATGGTACTTTGAGCTCAGCTTCAACTACTTAATCACCTTATTATCCCCCTTTTCTTCTTAGAATGTCATCTTCCCACAGCTGTATAAAACACTATTCAAAATGCCTGTGTGATATGTATTCTTCATTACTTGTGTGTTGCTCTTTGTATTGTCTGTACATTCTATCAGCTTTAATTCTAATTTTGAGATGATGGGCAAAAGCACCAACTAGTGTCACATCTAGTATTGATTCCGCCAGATAGCCTTTAAAAATAGCCTGAATTCTGTATCTGCCCTCAATGACAGCTTCTTCATGAGATATCAGATAATCACTATTTAATTCATCTGAAATGGTTACTTTACAATGATAAATTACCATAATTTTGTGTGATGAAAAACTAAATTTACATCTGTGTCTTTATAAATTATTTTTAATCTGGTAAACCCATAGAAAAATAAAATCAGATTTATTTGGCAAGATCAATTTTACATAGAACTATTTTGATTGCCAGCAATCATATATTCATCTTTTTCTTATTTGAGACTGCTTAAATAATGTGTTTTGCATGACTGTTAACACTTGTCACTTCCTAATAGCAGTAAATTGCATTGTCACATCATTGCTAAGATTTATTTTATTTCTGATAAGCCCAAAATTAGCCATCTTAACTAGATCAACTAATAAAGCCAACCAAAAAATCTTCAGAGTATGTAATACCGTCTCCATACTTTGATACAAATACTTGCATTAATTAAAATTTATTGGAATATTCTTGTGGAAATTATTATGTACATTTGTTCTCCGTGGTCTTCGTATTACTAAAAATAGTGTAAACTAACACAAAAAAGTGAATTACAGTATGTTTGAAATTCATCAAACCCCTAACTTTTTACTGTCAAAAAAATTGGTGCAATGACTTCATCATTAGTTCTGGATCACACTATATTTATAATATAATATTCAAATTTAGAGCACCTTCGTTAAACAAAATTAACCTTGTGGGGTAAGTGTAGGAAAGATCTTATACTGTTTTTTGTTCCAAAAACATTTATCTGGATGTTGGAGCACAGCTTTACTATCAACCTAAATTGAAGGAGCAGTTTATTCCTTGCCAAGAGCTTTGTAAATATTGATTTAAGGATGCGATTATAACCATGGAGTTAGAATATTGATCTACCCACTGTCAGTATAAGAATCAATTTAGAAAACAAGTGAATTATTAAGAACAAAAAATTGCCACAAGTTTTGTCAATTAGAAGAGATGATATGGCTGTTTATAGACCAGATGGGGAAGAATTTCCTCTCATTAGTTTTCCTCTAAAAAAAGAAGTCATGAAAGAAATAAGAAAAAGGAATTATGAAAATACTCATAGGAGAATGGTAATATCAAACTGTATCAGAATGGACTAAGAGGATTTTCCAACATAAGTAAAAGGACGAAAAGTTATAGAAGATGTGGATTTAAGTAAAAGGGGCTTATAGTAAGGTAGATCAGTATTGACTGTTGCTTTTTGGAATAAACAAGAACTGATGGTTGGATCCATCTTGATTGCAAACGGCATGTCACAGAAAATCGTATTTTATAGGTTAGGCGTGGCTGAACACCACAGAGCACTGTGGAGGACTGTTAACATGGTCAGAAAACACAGTAGGTCAAAACTTTGCTCTCAGTCCCACCAGCAAATATCCATACCTCAGTGGTAATGCTCCGTATTTGTGTAAATGAAAGTTTAGCGTGTATCCCATGGACTGAATTACCCAGTATGTTTATTGGGTAATTATGCTTAATTATTCAAATATTTTCTTTATTTATTTTATAGAACATACTTTATATAATTTGCATAAATTAGATAATATTTATTATAGTTAATTATAAAATAATACTTCAGTTACTGCATGAAAAGCAAAAAGGTAGAGCAAAAAAAATATGTACTTAATTGCACTGAACGTAGACAGATTAGGCACACATTCAAGACTGGATTGCTCTTCCAGACTTGATCTCATGAGGTCTATGAGATCCCCTCCCAAAGACTGTGAAGGATCTATTACAAATGAAATGAAGAACAGTTTTTGTACTAAGGAATGCTCATATTTTATCCCTCCCTTTTGTTATCACAAGATATCTTATACACTCTCAAGATAAGTGACTCTCTTTGGATGAGACAAAGCACTCGAGAATATAGTGTAAAAAAGAAAGTCTTTCAATGAGGAGGAAGAATAAATGACAAGGTCTTATCCATCCCTTCTGTTTGTGGCACGAATGTAGCAAGTGTATCTACATGAGCAGATCACACAGCCATTCATAAGCATCTTACTTTTCAGAGTGAGTTGCAGTATTTCAATAAGGCAGGGAAAAGAAAATAACATAAAAAGAAAATAAAACAGTAATGTGAAAATGTAACACTGCAAGGATGTAATTCATTTAAATAGGCTACACAATTTTTCTTAACTTTGCTCTGACATTTTAAGGCTGTATACCTTTATTATGACAAGCTATCTTTAAAGTCCTCACTCTGTAGCAGGCTGGTGAAGTCATTATAATGAAGTCACAGAGGACTTAATTCTCATACAGTTCCATATGTATCTCAAGACTTAAAGTTAACTTTGCTGCGCATTATACACGGTAGGAACAGAGGAAACAAAACAAAGTAAAATTTAAAAAATTGCTAATTTTGACCAACGGCAGTTCAGAAAACACAACAAGTTGTGAGCAGCCAGCAATTCCTCTCCAATCATTTATAAAACAAAAAAGAAATCTGAAAGCCTATTGTGAGGATCAGCTTATCAAGCCACTAATCATGACTAACACTAAGGCATCATTAATATTTTAGCTTTTATGCTTATGTGAAGCACTAGCAAAGAAAATGCCTGGAGTGACTAATTCCAGCTATGAAGTAATTTTTTAAGAAACAATTTAAAGCAAAGCAATGTTTCACTTTTATCGAAAAGAAAAAGAACCACTAGGATGCCGGTATACAAACTGGCAGAAAAGTTATACTTTGATGGCCCTGAGTATTTTCTTTATTGCTAATTGTTTTCAATATACAGTGAAAAAGCTCTCAAATATTTTCAAGAAATGCTTTTGCTACCTTTATCCTTTGCAATCTTCAAAAGGCTTACTTGCAATCTGCCTATCATTTCTAGCACCTTGAAAGAAAAACTCTGCACAACGATCTACCTATGCATGAGGAAAAATGTTTTTCCTCATCTAAAACTTAGGAAATAATTTTGAAAATAAAGGGCTTTTCTAATTAGAAGTCTGCATTCAGGACGTCCTGCTAGTTGCAACCCAACGTTAGCAGTAGACGTCCTGCTGGGGCTCATTTCAAGAGAGCAATCCATTCCAATTGATTGCTGAAATTTTTTCACTCAGTATACATTAAATATGGTATTTCGCTATTCAAATTTTAAATGCTCTCTCATGCTAACCTAGCAATACAGATGGGTAAGAACAGTTTTCACTCATTTTTACATGCGCTCACACAAGACTGCAGTCAATCGGAGATGCTGACTGCATTTCCCCTGCCCTCCCTGGGAAAGCAGAGTTTGCTCTCTACCAAGTAGTGCTGCTAAAGGAATGCGATCACTTTGACTCCCTGTCACTCTTAAATTTGGATAAAAGCTTACCTAAATACCCCTTGTAAGCTGAGCAATATCCAGAGTGCCACACACATGTAACACATAGAAGCATGTGTCAATTCTCCAGAGAACTCTCTGCATGGACAGAGTCCACAGCAGGGAATTCACTGGACCACAGTTTGCCTCTACTAGAACCACAGTTGAGTATCTTGCTGGTCTACTGTTAGAGAGGAAAAATAATTACCACTAGAAAATTAAAACAAATGTCAACAATTTGTAAACCAAAAATGTACCTAGATATGTTTAGCTGAGTCATTTCCTTCTTGTCAAATAATCAAGTTTTTCCATGTGCTGCATTTGTGGCTGAGACATTAAAACAAGCGCACATCATTGCTTGAAACATTTTACTCATCGGTTAGCTCTACTAGTTAGATCATTTTCTCCTACAAGCTTATTGTGAGGACAGCATATCCACAGAGAAATGAAATCCCATAGACAATAGCTGGGTTATGGTTCCCTTTTTGTCTTGTTTCCTTGTTTGAGTTAGAAAGCAATACTCCAAAGCAGAAGTGGCTTCTGTATGTAAGTTGCAAAGACTGATAATAACATCTCTTAGCATTTTGCTGCATATTTTACATATATTCCTGAAGGGAAACAAACATTTTCAATGTTTTTGACAATAATTTTCAGTTTCCTTTCCTCATAGAATTACTTTGCTCCCCAGTCGCATTCATTCCCTTGCTTAGCAGCATGCTTGACAGGTCTTATTTACAGCATGTATCTGAAAACAACTTGGAATTGTACCTAAGTGACTTTCAAAATTATATTAAGTAATGTCATAAGTCTGTATTAAGTACTTGATAGACTTCATTGTCAATTAGTCAGAGGAATTTATTTGAGCAAATACTGCTTAGCTGGTCTTGCTAAATTTTTTGTACCTACCTTTTCCCAAAGTTGAACTACCCCTTAACTAAAATGTTCATCTTTACTGAGCTAGCTCCTCAGCAGGAGAGGACAATGTTCGGCATCTTCCAACTTACCAAGTAGCCTGCATGTCTCTGCCGGCTACGTAAATGCCCTGTCTGCAAAGAGGAAAATTAATTAAGGGATTCACTGGCTATCCCATCCTTCTTTTAAGCCAGAGACACAGGGAAGACCACTTGACCAAACACTCTTGTCACTCCAGGCTGACTGGATGCCACTGAAGATAGAGATGCAACTTTGTAAGAAAAGGAAAACAATTTGTGATAAACCCCAATGGAATGAGGGAGAAGTATGAAAGTTAGGCTTCCCTTTCCTTAAGCCATGTTCGTAAGGGGATACTGCAAGAAATACAGATCAACTCAGCAGCACAAGTCAGACAGGGTGAAGATGTATGAGATAAACCAGCCCTAGGCAGAATCCTTATGCCTAAAATTCCTGGGACTTTACCGAGTAACAACTTCAAACTTCATTTTCTGCTATGCAGAGAAATAAAAATAAATAACTAAATAAATAGAAACCCCATAAATGTATGCTTTCTTTAACAAGAGAGCTTAAAAAAGTAGACTTGTTTCATTTAGTGCTCTAAAACAGACAAGTCATCCTATGGGTAACAGACTCTCTTATTCTTTTGCTGTAAACTGGCTTCCACAAAGAAACAGGCACATTCTGTGAAAATCTATTTTCAGTCATAAAGGTTAATGATTTCTTAAGAATTTCTGAGATGTAAGCTGTAACCTACCACTGAAAGGACAATGAAACAGCAATACACTGAGAATTAGTAACAATGCAAACCAAACCAAACCTAAAGGAGGGCTTCTGCCATGATAAAAGCAATCACTTCAGCTGGCTGCTCAAACACTAAGAGAAAGAGATTACTAAGAATAAGAGATTACTATGTAAATTATATTACCACAATGATATCTTTATCTTCAGAATACAGTTCTTTCACTCTTTCATTGGCTCTTCCTTTCCATTATCATGGTGATTCCTTATTCATGCTAGTTTAATTTTCTTCAAATACTAGCCCTTAAAAATTTTCTTCAAATATTAGCCCTTAAAAATCTTCTTCAAAACCTCTCCATTAGAAAACTGAAGTCTGTTGTTTTCATCTTTAACTCCCATACCAAAACCAGTTCAGCACAGCTTTCTCCTGAGCTATGTGCTTTAGCTCTGCTAAACACCACAAAAAGAGGTTTTGCCCAAGAATGGCTTTAACCTTTGCTACAATGTTTAAAATGTTTTCTCTAATTAATGACAACTTACTGTTGTACAATTACTAGCTTATAACTTTTGTAGATTTAAAAAAAAACAAAACAAAACACAACAAACCAAAAACCCCACCCCAAAATCACAAACCAACAGATTCTGTATGACTTTCCCCACTTGGTCTTTAGAAAACCCAAAACTTTCTAGAAAAGCTCAAGTATTCAACACTAAGTTCCAGCGCATCTTTAACTAGAACAGAAGCCTCAGATCTGGAACACTGGTGCTAGTTACAGAATGTTACACGGTGCCGGAGAGCAGTGACCCCGCGAAGTACCTACAGGTGACACGGTGCAGGAGAGCAGCATGCCTGGGAAGTACCTACACGTTAGGCTGAGCAAGTAATTTGGGAGCAAGTCCCAGTAATACTATGGCAAAAGGGCTACTACACTCATCGGAGATGCACACAAAATTGTAAGTCAGAACAGAAAAAATATGTTACTTCTGCGCACAACATAACTGAGACTAGGAAAGGGGGAAGTGGGCATAAGAGTTCTGCCAACTAATTAAATCTGGTACACACAAAACCGACAGCCAGAAGCCAAAGCCAGATATATCTGGAAAATACTTCATAGAACAGTATTTCCATCTGTCTTCAGTTTAAGACTGCATGCTAGTCTAAGAAATGAAGTGTAACACAGATTACTAAATCTAAAAAAAAAAAAACAAAACAAAAAAACCCCCCCAACCAATTCATCAGCCAGTGTTACTCATGAATTCAAACTGACCAACTAACAGTTTCTTCTGGTGTGATGTCTAGGGACAGGAATGCAAAGAAGACATTGATATCAAGGGATGAAAATAAGTCAGAACTTGAGGTTTTAAGAGAAAAAGATCAGTATCTACTGAGAATAAACAAAACCAGGTAAATAAAACAAATAAAACATCATGGTTTTTACGCCTTTTTTTTTACTTTCCTGAATTATGAGTGTTCATACCTGCAGCCAGATATTCCCTAAAATAAAGTTAACTTTGTGGTAAAAGCAGTATTTTTTATTAGACCAGCTGATGTAGCTGGAGAAAGCAGGAAAGTTTGGAGCATTAGAATCCCTCTGCCAAGGGACAAATGATGACAAAGTCCAATTTGGAACTCGAGCTACATAAATGACAACAGTAACTGGACAACCTTTAAAGAATTTACTCCCAGAAGCTTCAGTTCATTTTTCTACATAAATAAAAGCATCAAAATTTGAGACACCCCACACACACGCATTCTATAGGCAAGTTCAGGTAAACAGACCGCGCTAGAACTTCTGCTTACTATGGGGCCATGTTTAGGCTTTTTTCCTGGTCCTAGTGAGGAGTTCAGCAATTCTTTCTCCAAAGGATAATATGCTGATCATCCTTCAGAAGAGATTTTCTTATTCTTCATCACCAAGATGAAGAGTAGCTTTCATCCACACAGCATTTCAGAAGGGATGATAGGAGGTTCTTACTCAACTTCTCAAAAAGTTAGTAGATGGTTGAAGAAGTGATTATTGTAGCTCTATAGAAACTCTGTGGTCCCATCAAATTTGTCCACAAGCTGTGACCTAATGGCCCAGGCTTTAATAAAAGGACTAATGGGGCACACAATTACTCAAAAGCTACGTCACAGGCAGACTTTAAAGGTTCTTAATAAAAAGGGCTGGGGTCCCAAGCAGGAATCTCAACAGAACTCCACATTAGCTACTTAATCGAAGTGATTTGGCATCTTATTCTTAGTTGTCACACTGCAAATAAAATTACAACTTTTCAACAGGAAACATAGACAAAACATACCTATTTTTACAGACCTTAATTATTATCATCAGTATTATTATCATCAGTACCTTAATCTTTAAATAGGATATAAAAGTGGCACTAGGCTTCTACCATAGCAGCCTAATTTCCAAAGGGAGATACACCCACTCAAGTTACAGGTGGGCAACAGTATCTTTGCTGGCTGCTGTAAGAAACTAAAATTAAAACCAAATGCATTGCTGCAAGGTGCAAACTAGCACTGTGGATAGTCTTCTGTATAAAGTACAATCTCTGCCTGTAATTTAAAAATATATAAGCGACATACAATTAAGGAATGGAACAAAACTCACTGTCAAAGACATTCTGGCAAACAGAGCTTAAGATTCTTAATTACTTATGGGTTGCATTATTCCATCTACAATCAGGTAACGTGTTCTCTCTTTGTCTCTCTTTGTCTCTCTCTGATGTCAAAAGGGAGTAAATAAATTCCAGCCTTTCTTGCAATCTTGTTATTGAATTTACTACAGTACTTCTAAGTAAAATAAAACAATTTTACTCTAACTTTCCTCTTGAAGGAGGTTAATAAATTACATTTTAAAAATGTCTTTGACAAGTCCAATTTTCAGGAGAAAATTTTCTGAAGAAAATTTAAGGGAATGTGATAAAAAGACATGGTTTAATTTCCTCCCTAGATAATATGCAATCAAAAGAAGCAGCGAGGAGAAAGCATCTGAGGAGGAGTTGCAGAGGCAGCAAGATGATGCACCCAGAAAGCCTGTCAAGAGCACTGTATCGTGCAGTTCTATTGCAGTTTAAATGGCTTTCTGCTCACACTCTCTCAATGTTGGTAAAGAGAAATATATTTCAGTTTTTCGTTTGAACGGACACCATTTTTAACGCTGGCAGACTTGTCACTCTCAGTTCAATATGATGAGTCTAACAGTTACGGAGCAGCATCAGTATGAGTAGTTGAAAACAACAGTGCACCGACTGATTCAGGTTCTTGCCATAGTACTGCTTTTCTGGAAGTCCTGAATTAGCTGCAGTGAAAGAAATGGAAACAGGTGAAACAAAAGAGAAAGTAATGATTCTCAAGGAAAGAAAATATCAGAGTGATAATGAATGCAATAATAAGGTAAGACACCGTGATGATTAATATTTGGAAATCTATAAAATCACTGTGGCAGGAGTTCACTGTGCTAAAGGCCATATAAAAACACTATCAATTTTATTTCATACAGCTCTATTTCCTTCCAGAAAATCTCTCACGCCTTCAGGTGAACGAGAAACTCACTTTTAACTTCAGCACAATTTTCTTGTAAATAGATATCAACAGAGAAACATGAAAGATTGCAAGAAAGAGGTAATTTTCTTTTTAATCCTATCATAGAATAAAATTGATGCAGAATCATGCTTTTTTTTTTACAAGCTGCTTTATACCTATTACATAGAAGTCTCTGCCCTGCAGAATTTATCATCAAACAAAAAGCTAAATGCAAGATGCAGTAGTTGCCCATCAGGACAAAACCAGCTGCCTACTTCAATCCCAAGTGTTTTTATATTTTGTTAGACTTGTATTATAGTGTCAGAAATAAAAAGGTAGTCTACTCTGCATTATTGTTCAACTGCCCATAAAATTGTACACTAAAAATGAAACCTTTCAGAAATGACATTAAAAGGGATCCAAAACAATTTCATTTCTCCATTCGAGAAAACAAAAATCAATTTAAAGAAAAGCTTTTCCTGTCTAATACTACAGTTTAAAATGGTATAAAATAGTAACTTCTGAAATTTAGTGGTGTTGCTGGAGACCCATATTTTTAGAAAATCTCTACTTCAGTGAAGTATAGAGGAGTAGCCTGAAATGCTTGACAAGCTGTAATCAACATCATAGCACTGCTGAGTTACGTCTTAACTATGCAATGTGTTATGTAGCAGCTGCAGAATAGTGACAATCAAACACTAGCCAAATAAGCACACTTTTTACACCACAAGTGTTGGCACAGTAATTCTTTATAAAAATAGTACAGTAGAACTTGAACGGTCTGGCTGTTATTCAAGCTTCTACCAGATTAAAGACAGAAAAAAAGAATAACCGCTATCAATGTGAAGCCCAGGAAGTTTATTTGATTTTCTTCTAAAATTTAATTCAATATTTAGTTATCAGTTTGAGAATTACCTTAGGGATGAGACTTATCCTGCCTCTTCCGCTCCTCCGTTGACTATACTGAATTTCAACTCAAGTAACTATCTAGTTTGTACCCTAAAAGAAGTTTGCCTAAGCACCACTGCTAATACACATAACACTGTCACCCATGCCCAACAGAGATTTGCTTCTGCACATTAAGGAATGAGATACAATCTGTTTGTTTTCTTGGCAGACACATATTCAGAAGTTCTAAAAGCTTTGTAACTATTTTTATTGAATACTTTCACTTATGTCAAATGAACGAATAAAAATAATGCAAATAAATTTCAAGGCCACAGCCCTTCACAATCATGTATGTATGTTATATTTTACAGACATTCTGGAATTAACTAAATACTTCACAGTACTGGATATTAAATACTCTAAATTTTAACAAGTTTCATGTTACATCACCACATTCTTGTACAGACTGGACTATTGAAGGTTGACCTCACTCAGTTCTGCGAACAAAAATAGTATGGGATGAAATCCAAAGCAGTTAGTATGACCTTAGAACACTCAGCAGTTTGCACTGATAGTTGTTTGAATGGGTATTTTAAATAAAAAATTCAAATACTACTGACTTTTGAGGAAATTCAACTAAAATTACTACTTCAGAGTTGGCCCAGACGTATACTGAACTGCAGAAAGACTAACTGAAATCAATGTAACATGATTTCATCCTACATATTTGCTGTGGCCAAATTTTCAAACTCAGGTCCTCAAAAATATTCAATATTAAATCTCATCAGTATTGTATCTCTACATTATGGCATGTAAATAAGCAGACTGCTTTTGTCACAGCCTGATCACCTGCACTTGCATAAGTCAAACTAATGAAATAAATCTTACTGGCACACTGCACAAAAGTATCAGCTGTTTAAATCTGTACATCAGAGTGTTTTCATACAGTCAAAGCTAGACACCACTTAGGCGCCTCATCAGATCATAAATTGCTTCCTACAGATGAACTGAAATTTAAAATGACTTAAATTAAAGTGGTCTATCATGTATTAGCACAAGGATTACTGAAGACAAGCGTCTGAATGACAGCATTTAACCTAAGTGTCAGACACAGAGCAGCATGACTTGGAAGGACAAAATAAAATCCTCAGGGATTTGGAATACACTAGGATAGAAATACAAAACCGTCAGGAAAAATCTGTCTCATCATCATCTAAACTTTCTCAAATGTTTTTAATATTTGAAGTTTTTAGATCTTACTTATGGACATCAAATTTTAAGTTGTATTTTCCCAGTTCTACAGAGTTGAATCTTTGGCTGCAGCCAAGAAGTGAGTAGGTACATGAAGGTACTTTAACATCTCATTCAGCATTAATGAAGTAGACACCTGAATGCTAAAGTACATTTCTTGTATCTACGTTGCAAAAAGGATGCTGAAAAACTGGAGAAGGTGAAAATTGGAACAGCAGAGTTTATTAACATGCAGATCAGAAGGAAAAACAGGTGATGGGAACAATTTGAAAACTGATCTGATTAGCCTGTACTGGGAGAAAAGATAATGTAGAAATACAGTTTGATTTTGCAGAGGATCGTGTTTCAAAAATTTAATGACTAAAAGCCAAACAAAATTGGACAGGAAGTGAAAAATAAAGCTTGACAAACCTATTTGGTTCATAAGCCTTTGTTTAAAATAAAAGAACATTGCATCTTACTCTGATAGACTGCTGCAACTTTGATTTGGGTTAAAATATCAATCCCATTCAATGAAAGATATTTCAATAAATGTGAAATATTTCTATTAGAAGACAAAAATCCTACCTATGTTAGCTGTACCAGGGACAGATTAAGAGACCCTAAACTGCAGGAATTCAAGGACTATGTTCTGCATCCTTATTGTACAGATGCATTTTTAAGGCCCTGGTCTTAAAAAGCATAATATGGGAGAATTAGTGCTGTTGATTTCACTGCCCTAGCGGTCTATTTTGAGAGTGGGAACTCTTACTTTACATTTTTAATAGAAATGCTTTTCACAAATCTTTGGCCACCAGAAGAGTATGTAGGCATAAATAATATGTATGACATTATACAAATGTATATATTTGTATATATAGAATGTAATATGCTCTTTAGATAATAGGAAGGATTAAGACTGTACAGGCAACTTTGATTTCATGATTTCTTGATGTCAAATCTTTATAGGAAAACTAAGAAATTGTACAGGATAACGCAATTCAAGACCAGATTTGAATACAAAACTGCATGCTGCATATTGAATATGCTTGACTTTTTTAAAATAACGGCAACTTTTCCGTTGCCGTTTAGATAGAAATCCATTCATTTTTTCAGCATGCCCGCTATCATGGACATACAAAAACGGTACCATCTATGAATGTTTGGTATAATCCATACAAATGTATTTAATCCACAGAAAAAAGGCTGGACAACACCACTAACAAGAAAAATCATTATTCCTAAATTTTATTTAGGAATAGTTTGGTAAATGTTCATTTTCTAGTTGCTGGATTTGATTAAAACTTAAAACCCCTGTATTTAACACATTTTCTTTTTCCCTCCTCTTTGTTTCAACAAAAAACTAAAACCACATACCCCATTTTCAACTTAAGTAAGCAACTATACTGACAGATCCTGTCATCACACTCAGGTGTTTTCTGCTCACACTAGCTTTAAATAACTTCCTCATCAACCTTAAAAAGTTTAACAGTATTTATTTCATGGGCACAATTTAAATGCAGAATTTCCACAGTTTGTTTTAACTAGAATGGTAAAGGCATTCAGTTAAAAAGAAGCACATCGAGTAAACAGGAGGGGGAAACTCCAACTCACTTACTGCCTTTAAAAAAACATGCCACAAACTTGTGCTTTACTTGCTGTAAGTCACTACTCCTTCAAACGTTTCAAGCAATATTTGTGAGTCTTTTCTCTAAACTGGATTAGGGAAGCAATCTATTTACCATCTTCCACTGCAATTATTTTTGCAACCTGTCAGTGTAATGCAAATGCTTTTGTTAAAGCTACATATTACACAAACCACCAAGCGCTCCAGAAGGCTAGGTGTATCATTGAAACTCCTCCAATTTCTCCAGTCAAGGTCAGCGTGAAAGTCAAGGTTTCTGTTTCTAAAATAGCCTTAAGCTTTCCCTTAGACATGATAGTTCTGCAACCGACTCATGGAAATGCTGACAGTTCATCAAACAAAATGAAGACCTGAAACCTAGAAAGAATGGCCAACTGCGCTTCGAAACAAACTTTCAGATTGAAAAATGCTATCCATGACACCGCAGTCCTTGTCTCTGCATTGTGGTTCTCTGCTTTCCTCCAGGACGAGTCAGAACTACTGCTAACTACGGACAGGGACTGCCCCTTCATGCGGCCAGTTTCCTTTCTCCTTTTTTATTTTCTTAATCTAGCCATCACAAATGGCAGTCAAGGCATTACATGGTGTTTTAAGGTCGATCAAGACAATACCATAGTTGTATTCCATTTCCAAGGGCCACAGGTAAACTCTCTTCTGAACTATAATTAAGTACATTCAAGAATTGCTACCACTAAAACCTACCCCCCAACACACTTTGTCCCACAGGATTTCCAAGTGATCAGCACCAGGAATGCACAAAAATACTTTACAGGTCCACCAGATATTTGCAATAGGTTTTGCCTTCCATGAGTACCTTGAGAAGCCAGTGCTAAGAGCAACCAGGGATTTTCTGCTGATCCGTGTGTAAGAGGAATGAAATTTCCACCACATTTTCCAATGTAAATGGAAGCCTCCTGAAGAACTCAATTTAAATCGATGCAGCAATAATTAATATGCAAATGATACACATCTGTTCCCTCAGGATGTCACAATTCTGTTCTTTTTTCTCAATAGGAATGTGCTGGATATGAAGCATATCAAATCTATTTCTGTTTATCATTTTGCTCTTGTACAAAAGCAACCCAAGAAGTGTCTCTGCTTTCAGAATCTTTTCTATTGGCAAGGACTAGTGTAGATACGCATCACTTGTTTCTCTTTCATCCCTTTATTTGCTCCTTTCATCTACCAACTCACAGAACTTCACAGCATCAGTTTTCTTTGCTCCTTTGGAGTGGGAGAAGGTATGAAAATTATTTTGTTTTGATTATTTTATTTCATTTGTGGATATTTTTTTTGTGCGGAAAAGAAGATCTGGCCATGATTTCTTCAGTGTCACAGGTGTCCTTTATCAGCTAAAGTAGGTATGCTTAAGAATCGTGATTAACTATCAGTAAGAAATTCCTGGGGAAGATTTTCAGCTTCATTTATTGGTTTAAGAAGCCTGAATTCCAAAAATGCAGCAATGATGCCATGGCTTTAACGTACACAGTATGTTTCTTGCTACATAGTGATTTTGAACTTGAGTGCAATGAAACATCTCACAAATACTCTTTAATAAGAAATGTCTTTTTCAACTTGTGCATGGCATAGGTGATGCCAATGAAGACTTTCATGACATTAAAAAAACAAAAATCACAGTACTATGAAATATTACAATACCATTTAGACAACAAGGTTTTGAAGTGAACACAAAATTGCCGAAAATCTCTCCCCAGAGAACTCTGCTCCCCTTGATAATCCATTCTGCTCCTGAAGCTCACAATACAGCTCTGCTCCAGCACACTACTAGACATCTCACCTGTCTGCTTCCCCTTCTTCTTTGTGTTCTTACAGATTGAACAATCAGATATAAATCATCACTGTACTTAGATTTTTGTGTCAAGTTTTGTCCTCCTAACTTTTAAACAATGTGCTGTAAGTAATCTTAATTCCTTGATGAAACAAATTGTTTCCTCTACAGAGAGTTCATATATCACACTTTTTTTTCATTCCTCTAGACACATTTGCAGTATATAATCACAGGTATTTTCATTATACCATTACTATATTTAATCACAATATTAATTTCAGACAGATAGGCATGGATGCACGGATACAAAACAAATGGTTTGACATTTTAGGCATGACATTTTAGGACAAGTTTGTGGTAACTGAGTAATCAACATCATTATATATTTCAACTGACCCTATTTTCTGAGGGCAGTCTAACCTGCAAGACCAATAGTATTTTACGAATGCTTTATCTACCGTAAGAGTGATGTTTACATAACTAATATTTGCAAGGTGCTCTACAGACATGATGCACGCATGTGAAGCACCAGCATCAATTATCCACACTGGAAATGCCTTTGGAAAATAATTTCATCACATTATTGCAGAAATAACTACAGAGAACTCTGTGACTAAGGCACTCCAACACATACCACTTTAGCAAGACGAACTATCCTCTTGTGTTTTTGTCAGGACCATCTGACAAAACCCATTAATTTTAAAAGAATTAAAATGGGAATACTTTACTAAAAAAGAGAAAATAGCAGAATTGACTCCTCATGCAATGAAAAGTGGACCACATTAAGATCTGGTCACACTAAGAACAAGCATAAGATAAAAGGAAAGAAAGTTTTCACATGCCTGTACTGGGCTGGATTTAGAAGACTGAATCATCCTCCAGATGCACCTATACATTCTATCTGCCTCCCCATCAGATATTTAGAAAACATGAAACATATTTATAAAGAGAAAACAACCTAGGGAATGTTTTAGATTTATTTTTAAAATGAAATGTTTGTGTATTTTTCTGTCAGCAGTCATGTATTTCAATTTACTAATTATTATTTGTTTCTCAAACTTTTTGCTACAACCATGACTTTGCCTGAGTACATATGAGAGACCACAGCCCTCGAAGCAGAAGTGAGCCCCTCTAGGATTCAAAGTTGCATTCGTCCCCTCCAAAGGAAGCTGATGGGCACCGATGCTCCTAATTTTAGCATGAGAGGTAGGAGTCTAGTGTTGTGCTGAATGATCGTGTTGTCTTGTGATTTAAACTAGATAGGGTAGTTCTGTGTGGCATGGAAAAAAAATAAGCTAAAACGTTATGCAGTTCTAACAGACACCAAAACAGCAAATTGAAGTCTGCAATTTTGAGTCTTCCCTGAATGGTAACAGGCAACTCATCAGGAAGCTGTAACTTTTTTTGGTAGGAAAAAGATTCCCAGTTCACTCTTGCAACACCATTCCCATTGCCTACATGAACAGAAATTAACAGATTCAGCTCTAGGACTGATTTTTGCCTATCTAGGTCTCAAGGCAACAGGAACCAGCAGCTAAAGGAAAAAAAAATGCTACAGAAAGGGGAAAGCCTTACCCTCCTCAACAGGATGGGAGAAACAGAAAGAGCAGCCCAGAGCAGACCAGGATGACGGAGCTCCAGGTCCTGTTTAAAGGCACAGAAAGGTACACACAGCATACACCCACTCTTCACCGCTAGGAACTACTCAGAAACTACAAGTATTTGTAAAACATGACAGACTTGATTCCAACAGCTGCAACCACTCCGTGAGAGCTAAGTCCATTTATCACCTCTTCTATTCAGTGCATTATTGATTTTACAAGCATTTCTAAGCGACTACAAAGCTGAAGGATTACATCTATCTTGTTGGCTAAGAGTGGATGCTCCAATTTTGCTGAATAACCTCACAGTAATAACAAAAAAAAAAGAACAGAGAAAGAAATGTCCTCCTTCCTCTCTGACAGATATCAGGAACTAAACTATGAAATCGATATTCAAACATCTGCTGGATGTCAGAAATGTCAATCACCAAACAACCACCACTTTTCTTCAGTTACATTTGCTGGGTGGCTCAGCACTTCAGAAAATCAGGTAACTGTCTAGATCTAGGCTGTATTAATTGTAGGCTTTCATTCCTTAAAATGTTGTCCATCATATAAACCTAGACAATAAATGCAGAAATACAAAAGAATTAATAATTTAGACACATTCTACCATGTTAAATACTTACTATTTGGCTAGTCATAAATAATCAAAACTTTTTAAGTTTACATGATGAGTTCACCATTATAATGGAAGAGGAGTTTTAGGAACTGGCTACCTCATGTCCCACGCCTCTCTCGCTAATCAAGGTGTCATTTTCTAAGGGCTTATACATCGATTTATATATCCATTGTTTCACTGGGTCGTGGCTCATAGTCTTATACAGGAAATACCGGGATTCAAAAATATACTCCTTTTTCAACTAAATCTCATATTTACCCTTCTGACCCTATCTTCTTAGGCATTCTCTTTATTTTACTTCTATACAAGACAAGAATGTCTCAGAGTGTTAGGCTGAATTTTCAAAGTGCTGAAGCAGCTTTGAGAACAAGTAGAACTGGAATTGAAAGAAAATTTGCTTTTAAAACACTTAAATACATTTTGAAATTGTATTTTTAGATCCAAAGGATGTACATCTGCGTAGTTCATGAACATACTGGTGCTCATTTGACAAAGGGCCACAAAGATGACTAAGGGATTGGAGCATTTTTCATGAGAGGAGAGGCTGAGAGAGCAGGGACTGTTCAGCCTGGAGAAGAGAAGTCTCAGGATCTTGTCAATGTGTACAGATACCTGATGGGAGGAAGTAAAGAATATGGAGCAGGAGTCTTCACAGTGGTGCCCAGTGACAGGACAAGAGGCAATGGGCACAAATTGAAACACAAGAATTTCTTTTCGAAAATGAGAAAAAACATCTTCACTGTGAGGGTGGTCAAACACCAGAACAGGTCACGCAGAGGGGCCCTGCAGTCTCCGTCCTTGGAGGCATTCAAAACCCACCTGGACAGAGCCCTGAGCAGCCTGCTCCCGCTGCTGCTGATCTCCACTGGTGCCTCCCCACCTCAGCTGTTCTGTGATTCTAGACTTGCTTTCATATCTTGGAAGATTATTTTGTCATTTACTTGTATAATGGAACTGCTTATACATAGGAGCTATACATATCAGTTTTTCCAGATTTTTCCTTTTTTTTTTTCTCTTCCCCTTGTTGGAAATAATGCCTGGAAAGGGGCATAAAATAACATACACACTGTATATGCATATATATGAACACTTGGAAAATCAGTATTTTCAAAAGCAAAAAAAAGTATCAGCTTAGAATAAAAATAATTTGGCCATATGAAGTACATAGAGTTGTATGGACAGATTAAAGAGCACAAGTAATTTAAATGGTAATACTGAACACAAAGTAAAACAGAATAAAGGTTAACTTCATAAAGTCTAAACTGAAGAGCACAAGAAGTACTTGCATTAACTCGGTAATATAAGCATTTACCTTTTCCAGTGTGACGTTATAGCTAATGAGGGTTTAACAGACTGTGTGTTTTCTCTAACCTGATTTTTGTATACTTATAAAATAAACTGAGTGAAAGGAGTTTAACATACTGGAATCATGGCTTTTACACCACATTAGAAGACTTTAAAAACTTGTATGGTTGTAACATGCAATTCTGAAAGGCAGGCACTGTCAATACCAGCATTATTAACAACATAAAAATCCATATTTTATACTATCCTAGACACCCTGTGTCTAATTATCTCAACACAGAGATTCTTTGTAAATGACCTAAGAGTGTCTTTTTGTCTCTAGAGCCTGAACCTTTCAACTAGCAACAGGGAAAAGAGGGATTAACTGCACTGTAAGAACATTAAGCAAAACCAGAGTATTTGTAGTAAGTCATATGTGTGCTAAATGGCATCAATTCTCTAGAACTCCAAAGTACCTAATAATTAGGATATCTCGAGAGCACTTGGACAAATAAGTAGGTGGCAAGAACGTAAGATGGTAACAAAGAAACACCTAATTTTCCCAGTACATGTATGCATCACCAGCTCAGTGGCCATCCCCTACAGAGCAGATAAGACACAATGAAGACAGCATAAGTACCGTGTTTTACATCTCCACTAGACAAAAACATACACACTAGCATTGCTACCTCATGGAGGAAAGATGCTATTGATGTAGAACAGGGAAAACAGAAATAACTGTTTGTCCACATTAAAAAAAAATGAAAATAAGATTCAGCATTGATGAAGCCTCAAAACTAACATCTGGTTACCAACAGTGGAATGTAATGTTCAGTTCTTCCATGAATTCCCAACAGAATATTGTAATACGAGAACATGGGAGAACATTTTACAAGTCAGGAAATGACAAAGTGAAGGTTTCTCATCCAAGCAAGAGAAGATTCTGTTGCTACGAAAATATGGTACAGAATTGTGTTGTGAATAAACAGAAGTATTTACTCTTTAAAATCTCTGATACATTTAAAGTAACTTTTTTCAACAGTTTTGCACGCAATTAGTTAGCATCCATAACGATATTTTAAAATATAATTTAATTAAACATGTAAGCCATTAAATATGATTTTGCTATTACCAGAAAAAGCCCACAGGCTTTGTACACACCTAACAGTGCAGGGTCTCTGGACTCGTCTGGACCTGTATTAGCCTGAGCTGATTTTAGCTTGTTTTAACTGTGAGAGCAATTCTCTAGCCATCAAGCAGTCAAATTGACTTTTGCCTAACTTGTTCTAGCTCAGTTCTGTGAACACAATATATGTTAACAATCTAGCAAACTCATGTACCTACTGCGTAACCCTACATTGTCTATAGCAATTTCACATTGTGTATAGCTTTTCTGTAATGATTCATTTGGACTATAAGTGTTAGTATCATTATAACTGGACTAATAACAACCACATTGTATTTTAATTATACTCATAAAATATTAATCAGACTTAATTAATAAATCCTTGCATCTGTGTATAATGTATTCTGTCTCAGTCCACAGGAAAATTTTGAGTGTAAAAAAGAATGAAATTTAGGAATAAATTCTAATTGAGACTTGAGCCAACTGTATGTCGTGTTATGTGCTCTGCTATTGTATCACAATAAAGAAGGTATTACAGATCACAGAACTTCAGTCTTAATACACTGTATGTTGGTTTTACAAAGCAAAACACTAACAGTTTCAAAAGAAACTTGAGATAATTTAATTCAGATAAACAGCATTTTGCCATTTGCACTAGTCCACTTCCACACCTGTACTAGTAGCTGTTAAATATTTTTCTTTCTGACATACCATCTCACATGCACTATGACTGTTGTCCCTTCATAACAATGAGTATCTTTCACTTCTCTAAAATAAGGATTCATCTTTTCCCATTCCTCCCCAGGAAACTGCTGCAGCTCCCAGATTTATTCACCCATCTTACACCTCAGGATCTATAAAAAACACACATGAAGGCTCAGTCCCCAACCCTTCATTCAGTTCATGGGCTTGAGATCAGGCCAATAGCTAGGAAGATTATTTTCGCTAAACAACTAATTAAAATTTTCATTTATTTAAGGTTTTTTACTATCTATTGATAAGCATCAGCATTTATGGAACAGAAAAACCCTACAATTACATCATAGTTTTCAGCTTTCTCATACACGAAGATTACTGGAATGAGATGGAAACTGAAACATAATTGCGATTCGATCCATAAGACATAATTACTATCTGATTATACAGCAATTCAGTATAAATACAGGGTTATTAAACAAGACTTAATTCAGATGGTGCAGCAACTCTGCCACTGTCAGCACTGTGCAGTATAGCCCAGTTTTGACTTTTTTCTGCCTTCACTTCTGTACTGTGAAGGTACTGTCTTTAAAAGAACTCTGTATTTTATACTGAAATATACTTTTTTCAAACAATTGATCTTCTTATCATTTTAAAAATATTCTCACATGTCCTGGATTGCAGTAGTACCCAACCACTTACAGACAAACTTGAGGAGAGAGCAAAGCCCTGCACTAAAAAAACAGAGATGCAGACAGCACTGTTGAGGACCATAAGGTTGGGAGTCAAACGAGATTTGTGCCCTGGTCCAGGTGCTCCTCATGTATTTTTTTTACAGGTTGGGAATCATTCACTAGAAGTATACGGAGTGTTTTTAGTACAACACTACTACAGCACTTGACATTTCAGAATAAAAGTTGAAAATCACCCTATGTACGTACCCTATGAACAACCTGGAATGGATGGGACTTACTGGCTCTGATAGCATAAGGCCTGAAAGTAATGCACAAAATCATAGAAAGTTGGAAGAAAAAAAAAAAGAAAGAAAAAAAATAAGTTCCTCAGACTAATCTCTGCATTACACACTTTGGAAAGGAATTCAAGCACATGAAACCTAATCACATTCCCAACATGAGCAGTTGAAAAATCAATTCAAATGCCTATTATAAGAAAAAGCGTTGCTTAGTTTTGAATCCTCTGCTGCCTCTTAGAAGGGTAAGAAGCTATTGCCTGTATCTGTAAAACAAGTTATTTGAAAAGACTGACTGATCACAGAAGTTTAACCGTCATTTACCCTACTGTAGAATGTTTGTTTCCCACTTAAGGAAAGCTCAGACCCTGAAGCCTACACTTTTAAATGAGATATCCAATTGCAAAATTTAAGGTCCAAATTTGTTTGTCACCAAAAGCATAAGTACAACATTGGAGTAGATTGTGCAATTTGTCTCTTAATCTCCAAATAAACATAGCAGATAATGCAATTAAATTTTGGAATGTAGAAGCAAAAAAAAAAAATATTTTTGTTCAGAACAACAGAAGATTTGAACTTGCAAAGAAAGCAGCTAAATCCATCTGAGATCATCAGTTCATGCATTGACCAGCTTAGCACATAAAATACTAACAATTATATTAAACTGCTTTAGTCTCTCTGTCTGAGTGAATACCAGTTGATTACAAGGGAAGAGAGTTCATTGGGATCATAAAGAAACATTTCCAGCACCATCAGCACTCCCCCACTCCTGGAGTCAACAGGTCTCCGGGAAAAAATGAAGGTACCATCTTTCTCCTGCCATTCGACTGTTTGGCCCCACTTCTCTGTGCATAACCTTTCCTTGTAAAACATTCCTTCCCCGCCCGAGCTCCAGAAATTCCCAAATCCCCAACGCACTGTTTTAAGCTTTGCCATCATCTCTCCTTTTCTCGCTGAGTTAGAAGTCAGGCAAATATATCACCTACTCTGCAGCTCCCCGCAGTGGTGCTGCAGTCAATACCAACACCCATTATCAGGGAGCAAATAAAATCACCAATGTTTTTTCAGAATCTTGCTCCTTTGCATTATAGTTTGCTCCATTACAGCTCTATACCAATTAAAAAGGTTGTGATCAAAACCAAAGTGTAATCTTCTGAAAAGGCTATGGAATTATGAAATTAAGGGAACTACAATTATATACTCAATTACCCAGTTTCGTTATTTAAAAAAAAGCTATCATGTGGTAAGAAACTCAATTCTAAATTATGAGCTGTAGTAAACTACTTCATCATAAGTTCTAGATCAATTTAAGGTCAAACTAGTTTACATTTTAAGTAACTCATTGGTTTTTCACTTTAAACAAGTCCCAAGATTCTGGTGCAACCTTAGAGTTCAAAAAGTAACTAACAAGATAATGAAATTATCAACCTCAAAAAGTTCACATTCATCTATAAACAACAGATTACACACTCAAATCAAAACAATTTCTTTGCTCCAAAATTTAAACAGTACCCTCTGTGCAAAAATACCCCAATACAAGACTAAATCACCACAGAAGGACTTCTATCAAAATGGAGAAAAGCAAAAGAGTTAAGTTTAGCTTTGTAAACTTACAGGTACTAAAGATGGAAGAATTGTTTAGATACAGAAGCTGAAAATTATGTTTGTTTTTATAAATTATCATGCTCTCAAAACACGTTCTTATTACCAATGACTCAGTCCCAATACTTCTGCAAGTAAAACACCTATAAATATTAAAAGTCTCTCTCCTTCAAAATTACTTTTTTCCATGCTTTTTTTATTTTAGCACTATTTATGGTGAAATTTTTAGAAAACATTGAATTTTTATATTAGGAAATGGAAATTAGATAACCATTTATGTGAAACTCCAATTTTCCATGGTTCCATGCACAGGAAAGACATGAAAGAAGATTTTAAACTATTGTGCAATGTAGGGATTTCAAACAAATGAACTTTGTGACCAGAAAAAGGAAGGCAAAGGAAACAAAGAAATTGGTAATAAAAGAGATCTTGAAAGGACATACAAGCACAATCTCTTCCAAGCCATCTCAATACATACAAGTAGCCAGCTGAAATATTTAATAGCTTGGGCAACACTGGAGATCACAGCACAAGTGAGTTCCAAGGGAGAACAACAAAAGTATAACGGCTTTTTTAAAAGAGCAGGTGTTTTCATGCAGAAAACTGTCCAACATCCACTAACGTACCATTTTTAAGTACAATGAATCTGTGAAAGGAGAGAGGTATCATGAACTGCCTTTGGTTGAAGAAAGGAAAAGCTATGGTTATTCCTTTAGATGACAATGATGAAAGTGAAATTACATTTTGGTTTTTTTCATGACTCCAAGTATGTGCCAGATGTCTTTGTTCCCTATTATCTAACTTTATTTTTTTTTGTCTTTTACACATATATATAAAAAAATAAACGCACCACCTAAACTCTTTAGTATCAGATAAAAATACTGTTATTGGTATCTCAGCAAGCAGTTTTATTGAAATTTATTAGTATAAATAGTATAGATATTTTAAGCAGGTCAGGGAAAAGTGGTCTGAAGGTAGGAGAAAGACATTTATGGGAAGAGAAATGCAGAAACTTCCATGACATTTTTGTGCATGAAATGCTGCTATGCAAGCATACCACCAACTATAATTTTAGCTATTACGTGTGCTTTTGATACCAGCCATTATTTTGGCAATTTACAGTCTTAGTCTATACACTGTAGACTATAGAGTAGTCTACCTTCTACTGTTGTGTGACAGACTCAATGAACCTGGCTTTATGCAAGAGTGGTTAGAGTCTGCTTCATAAATTTTCTCTCTCTCTAATGTTTTGTGGTCTGCATGAGAAATAGACAGACATATAGCTGAATATATGCAAAAAACCAAACTATTACATAAAGTATTTTGCAATTTATTTCATTGCGATATTACTAGAAAAAATTATTTTGATTCTCAGCTTGTGGGATAACTTTATAGTTGTACATAATAAACCAGCAGGCAGCTTTATGGAATTGCTAACCCTTTTCAAAATATCCTGTTTAAGAATAGCAAATATTAATGATATCCTAAATAGAAACTCCTTTCCAGTTTTCTCTGAAGCATCAAAAGAGATTCAGCATGTCTAGCGTTTGCTGACACAACACACAGAAAATCAGCCGTAGATGAACTAAGCTGAATATAACCACACCAGTTTTTCTAGGATCTTTCATTTGCAAAGTATAGCTATTCCAAGTGACAGAGCTGAAGAACTATGTTACAAAAAAGTTAGCCATAACTTCTCTCTTTTCCCTTTTATTTAAGAAAGGACCTTCAATACCAAGTAGAAACATTACCTTGCCTGCCTGCCTAAGGATATAATTTGTTATTATGTTCCATATCCTGGCAAGTAAGAGGGGCAATACTCAGCACTGTGAATTGATCTGAACTCCCACCATGAATGCCACTAGGTTGATGGTTTTTAGATTCAAGTTGTGGCACCAAGAACCATAGGGCCCAAAATGCTTTTGAAAAAACCTATCATGCTACTTTTTTATTATACGCAGTGCTTTGTTACAAAGAACTTGAAGACTGATCATCTTTAGTGAATTTAAAATGCTACCCTGCACTTTGGTAACCAAATCAAAAATAATGTATTCTTGCTTGTCCTGGTTTCGGCAGGGACAGAGTTAATTTCCTTCCTAGTAGCTGGTACAGTGCTGTGTCTGGGATTTAGCATGAGAACAATGTTGATAACACACCGATGCTTTAGTTGTTGCTAAGCAGTGCTTACACTAAACCAAGGACTTTTCAGCTCCCCATGCTCTACCGACTGAGAAGGCTGGAGGGGCACAAGAAGCTGGGAGGGGGCACAGCCAAACTGGCCAAAGGGACATTCCATACCATGTGGCGTCATGCTCAGTACATAAACTGGGGGAAAGCTGGCCGGGGGGGCCGCTGCTCGGGGACTGGCTGGGCATCGGTCGGCGGGTGGTGAGCAATTGTACTGTGCATCACTTGTTTTGTATATTCTTTTAGTAGTAGTAGTAGTACTATTTTATTTCATTTTATTTCCATTCTTAAACTGTTCTTACCTCAACCCATGAGTTCTCTTACATTTATTCTTTCCAATTCTCTCCCCGATCCAACCCGGGGGGGGGAGTGAGCGAGCGGCTGTGTGCTGCTTAGTTGCCGGCTGGGATTAAACCACGGCATTGCTTTATTTTGCTATCAAGCACTTTGTTCATATTTAATCATGACAATTATTTCTATTTTGCTTACCCCCTGAAATTTTATGTTATATAGAATGACAGTTATTTGAGCTAAAACAATTGCTCACAGTAATTTGCGTGTTATTTTCATTGTGATTATTGTCATTCCAGCCCTCTCATTGCAAGAGTAGAGCACTCAAAGTTATGCACATACAGACCATTTAGTATCTAAGCTGTTCTTTCCCTTGGGGCTCAACCACCTACTAAAGAAAAAAACAAAAAAACCCCACTATGCAAAGAATGAAAAAGTAAATGAAAATAATGTTATCTTCTTATCCCTCTGATAATTACCAATAAAAATTTTAATATTAGCATGAAAAAATAGCTACTGTATTATTTATTTTTGCATTGAACGATCAGATTTTTTTTGCCAAAGAATACCTTTTAAAGCTAGATATATTTACCAGCATGTATTAATAAGAAACTGAATACCACAGAGCTGGGATTGAATCCCTGGGCTGAAGTCAGAGAACACTTGCTTTTCTACGTATACTCTTTCTCACCCCAGTACATCCTTGTCAAAATACAGAGACCAGAACTGCACCGACACTTAAAGTCATGGGAAGCCAAGTTTTATATGGCAGCAAAACGATGCCCTGTGTCTTGTTCTCTGACAATTTCATTGGCCTTTTTGCTGCCAGTGGATACTGAGCTGATGGTTTCAGAAGCCTCTTGACAATGACTCCAAGATGCCTTCCCAAGTTTTAGTGGGTACTTCTAAGCCCAGCACTACTGTAAGCACAATTTAAATTACTTTCCCCTTGATGCATTACCTAACAATTCACCTAAAATTAATTTCATCTGCCAGCTACTTGCAAGCTTCTCATCTTTGCAAGCTCCTTGAACAGCTCCTCACCATTGGCATGGCATTCTATTACCCACAAGGTCTGATTATCATCTCTATCCCCACTAGACCCTTTTTTTTTTTTTTTTTAAATACATCAAAATTATATTGACAGCCTGCCGGTCCTATGGCTGTTTGTAATAGTAGTTCACACACAGTTTTGCATTTTAGTACTAAGTTCCTTCAGGACTCTCAGGTGAATAAAGTTAACAGAGAAAAATACAAATATAGAAAGAAGCTATTTCACCTCTTGCCATGGAGGAAATCTACACAAGTATCAAAAAATAGAACTGAATTCTTCTCACCTAAATGTGGGTGCCTACAGACAAGCTAGTTGTGTAGACTCCATTATATTAGGTAAAGATCTAGTCAACATCATAAATAAAATTGTGGGTACAATTCACCTAACCAAATACGAAATTCTTCTTCAGAAAGCAAGACACCAGCCCCCTACACACCACTAACCACATGGATTAAAACTTATTTCACGGTAGCGGGAGCCGACGCAACTAATTTAGATGTAAACACATGTAGAGATATGCAAGACAAATTGCATTCCCAGATACCTAATCTTCCAATAGTTAAAACTGGTTGAGAAGACTTCTGTGCTTTATGACTGAATTTATTTATGACAACTTTAGGCTTTATGAGTGAATTAAAGATATTGATACTTAAAACAGTGTAGGATCTCTGTCACTAAAAGCATGAGAGTACATGTAAACCTAATAAGGTTTATGAGGACCTAACTAGACCATTATACACCATCCTCCCCTTGTGAGTTTAAGCTCATTCTTAATTCATACGAGAACAAGTGTTGCACGTATGCATCAGATGATAAGCTGTATGTGAGAACTTACATACCAAACAAAACACAGCAAAAGCACTTCAAGGGAAAGGAGGGGAGATTGCAGAAGTGGAGAGCACTTGCAGATGTACCTGATGACAACAGAATCTGCTTTGAACCCACATGAAGAGCTGTATTACATTACATAATGCCAAGTATTCTGAAAAATCATATTCTAAATGTTTAAAATTGACCACTGATAATGAAAGAACACAGTCCTTAGTTTTTTCATCTTAACTCTCACCTTTCAGTTTGCCTGTAGAAATTCTGAAAACACATTTGTGTTTATAATGCATTTAAAAACTAGTTTAAAGAAGAAAGACCTTGGAAATTATTCAATTTCCAGACAAGATTTGAAGGGTAAGTGGATAATGATTTGCAGTTTGTTAATAAAGCACCATCCATATTATGCCCTAAATGAGGGAAATATTCTATAGAAAATCTACAATCTCAAAATTCCAAGTGTGATAAATATGGTTGAGTCTTAAAGGACATCAGAAGTAGCTATGATAAATAGAGCATCTACGTAGAATCAGAGATAACTGAGGCTACACATGCAAAAGAAATAAAATCTTAACCTGGATCCACTTACCAGAAAGACCATGGAAGTCTGTCACAGTGCATGGCCTTTATTAACTCACTTATTAAAAGTTAAGGGAGACAGCTAGCATTGAAAGACCCACAAACAAGCAGTACATTATCTTCTCTATATTCTGCAGGAGGAACTATTAAATGAGTCATAAACAAAAGGAACACAATTGGAATAAACAAATACTATTTTTTAAAACACAATAGTATTATTCTTCTCTAATATCGCATACAATTGAGCTGTACAATAGGCCTTTATGAAAGAATTTCTTTTTTAAATGTATTAGAAGTCAGAGCAGAGATGCCATATGTAATTCACATTTTCCTGGGGCAGCATCAAACCAGTTTGGAGCATCTGACAGGACAAAACAGACTTGATGTGAATGTTAAATAACAGCACAGCAGACCCACAATCAGACCAAATTAGAGTTACCAGTAAGTCTGACTGATAGGATAACATTTCCAGAAAGTACTAACACATCTGAACTCAGTAATAATTGTTTTTTGTCCTACAAATAAGTAATCATACATGATACTCTTCAGTAATTGTCACCAACAGATGTTCAACAAGAATTGTTTGCACCACTGAGTAATTAAGAAATGTTTACAACTGGCATTATTTGAGAATGTAACTGGAATATTACATGCATAAGGAAGTGGTTTATTCTCTGCTGAGAACATGGTGAGTTAGATGCACAGTTCTCACCCACGTTTATGGGAGACACGTGTTAACTCAGCGTTCCTGAAAAACAGGGCTGTTATGGACTAACAATACAATTTAGTCGCTGTATGTAAAACCAATAAACTAGCTAAGTGGGTCTATGACACTTAAAAATAAAATACTGATATTGAAAGAATTATTTAGGAAAAAAAGTGTATTTAACTTAGTTAATATTTTATTGTATTGTGACACTTGGGATGAATAAGCCAAAACCTTGAGGTTTTGAATTTTTCAATTATGTGCATGACTTAACTTTCAGTAACATGAGTGAATGTCCAATAGATGTAACTCTCATAATCAGTGATCGCTATTCCTACAGTGCCATAGATGTGCATATATTTCACATTCAGAGCAACAAAATGGAGTTTTAGCTTGAGAGAAGATGAAATGCCATATAGAAAAGTGATCCTGTGACAGTGTAACTATATTAACAAAGATCACACCTGGAATTCAAGATCCAGTTTTAGGTCTCCTTGGCACAAGATAGACATTTCTATGAACTGGAGCAAGATCGGCAGAGGGCCACCAAGGTGGCTGAGGGGCTGGAGTAGCTGCCCTGTGAGAATTTCCTAACTGGAAACTGCTGCATCGAGAAAGAAAGAATTCAGTCTTAGGTCTCATTTGGGGGGGGGGCCACGGGAATTGATCCCTGAACTACTCGTTAGTGACAGGTTAGTGATCGTATCTTCCTTGCTAACTACTGAACAGCTCTTTCCAATGGAAGTCAGTTCTTAAACTTCAGTCACCTAACACTTCTACCCTGAAATAGGGGAAAAAAATGTTTACTGTCAGAGCTGACAATCACTGCAGGAAATGGGAAACTAGAGAAAGCAATCCTGACACTTGGGGAACGGGGCACAGGATCTAGCCCCAGGACTCCTAGTCTAGAATGAAAGACATTGCTTTACTGTAAGTCTTGGGAACCATGGCAGCTTACCCAGGTGAATGTGAGGCTGCTATTACAACCAAAAGCAACATGGTCATAAACATGAAAGAATATAAGTAAAAATAGGGAAGTTATTGCTCTGTACTGAAAATTGTTTCTGTTTTGGCAGATGTGTAAGAGACTGTATGAGCATTAGTATTCTTTTATACTCTGCATAAAAAAAGATTATCTTAAACAAGAAGTATTAGAAAATGCCTCCTACACTCAGTCTATTTAGTTTACCAAAGAGTACACCAACTATAAATTAATTATAGCCTGCTTGCATTAACATGTTGAACAAAAAATGTGCTAAGAAAGGATCCTTAAACCTAGCAGACAAAATAAGCAAGCATGGTAGCTAAAAGTTGAAACTTGATAAATGCAACACAGAAAAAGGAAAATTTTTAAATACGCAAACAAAACAGCAAGGGTAGTAAGTCGCTAGATTCATCTTTACAATCAAGATGGATATGCCCGACACTTCAAGCATTTTTCTCCACTTTGAAGCGGACACAATCAGAGTTACACAAGATGGCAGTTCCTTCTAGCAATTAAAAAAAGCTGTAAAGAGAAAGAGCCATTTCTAAAACACTGACTCATGGAAAGGTGCCCAGCAAGACCCAAAACACAAAGGGTTCTGGTCCCTTCTCTTCTACTGAACGAATGTTAACATTGCCAAGCAATTCACAGCTTCTCATAATACCACGTCAGACTTTTGTACCCTCAGGAGGCAGGTTAATTTATCACTACTCCACAGTTTATTTGGCACAAAGCTGAATAAGAATTAGATCTATGATATCTAGCTCAGTAGAGCCACAAAAATGAATTATTACAGTTTTCATTCATGATACTTTAACCTTTCCTTAACCTCAGCTAACTGCCTTGCAATTTCTTTCTAGCTCATTAAATATTATTTTGGATTGAACTTGTTAAAATATTATAAAAAATTACTACACTGTACAGACAGGGCTTTAATTGAAGCAATGATAGCCAAAATGCTTACCCTGTTTTCCCAAGAGTGACAAATCTAGAATATGTGCTTCTGCAATCAAAACTCATTCAGGTCTCTGAGCTGCATATTAACTCTACTGGACATTTCCATAAAATATATAACTTCTAGATGGCAACCTTGAGACAAGATCAAAATTTTAAATCAAACTCCACATACATTTAGAATGTATCCTTTTACATTTAACTTGAGTAAATTCTTTATGTCTATATGTCTAAGCACCAGGTCTTAAAATTAAACTCTATTCTCAGCGGTGCACTTTGCAACAAGTATTTGCAATCATTTTTGCCTCCACATTCCAGTAAGAAATATATCAACTATCAAATAGGGATAATTAAAGGAAACATAAGCCACGTAATTGCAGCTCTCTCAGCCAAATCACTTAGACTTCAGATCTGGAATATAATGTGTCAAGTTGATTACTTGTCACATAATAATAATGGCTTATTCCATGCATTTATACTAATAATCCTCCATCTCTTTGTCTGATATTACAGATTAATTATGTCAGACAATTAAAACAAAGCATAAAATAAAGGGAAAGGCATACAAATAAAGATGAAAAAATAAAATAAATGCAGGAAAGTTACAAAACAAAAGCTTCCTGGATACTGGATGAACAAGTGGATAAACACAGAACAAGAGATTGAGTAGCTTTTCCAACAAAGCGCAAAAATGGGGGTAGAGATCTGAAAGGTCAAGGAGGATGCAATTAGCAAGATCTTGGGCAGGTACCAGTAGAGTGAAAAAGCAGTAGTTCACAGAAATGGAGCTGAATTGTGCAGAAGAACAAAAATGTGGCATCTGATCTTAATCAAGAGAAGACAGAGGGATCTAGCAAAGGCTACAAAGGAAGAAGAGTGACAAGAAAACAGGAATTCTGCTAACCTAAAGGATGAGAAGAAGCACTGCCGAGCCAGGGAAAAGGGAATGAGAGCTGGCAGTGTGAGACCATGATACAAGAGAACTGGATTTATTCCTAACAAAAAGGGCAGTCATACTTTTTGCGATATATCAAAAATCATGTCAAAAGTAAACAACGGACTGAAAGTTGCCAATGGGAGAACAAAAATCTGAATACCTACCACACTGCATATAGTATAGCATACATATGCTAGTTAAGCTATTGCAGAGCATGACTTTCATTCTGTGTATGGTTATATGATATAATATGTATGTTTATATCTATATTTAAAAAAAAAATCACAGGATATAACTGTTAAAAATAGGTCTAGTAACTCCCAGCTGCATAAGATACACTCGTACTAGGACTGTCAACAGATTGTAGAGATGGAAGAGTAACCAAAAAGGTAATGACTAGTTCTGTAGATTTAGCCAGTGCTCCTGATCTGCCACACTCACAAAAGCATTAAAAATGCAAAAAGATGCACAGAGACCCCACTCTTCCCTGTTCTCAGAAATGGCAGCCTCCAGTAAGTGGCCTAGTTGCAATATTTTTCTGTTATTGAGGCACAAGCTAAATCTGTTCCAATACCACGATTCAGAACACAGTAAAATCAATCACATAAATAAGACTTACCCAGAGAAAAAATTGTGTCCGCCTCCCCTCTCTCCCACCCTCCTTTCCCCCAGTAGGCATAAGCCAGATTCTGAAGCCAAATTTACCATCCTAAGGTCTTTGGATACAAGAAGTTATTCAACCCTATGAAACAGTTTCCCTTTTTAAGATGTTTTTGCTCTACTATAAGTTTCTCATTGGTATTGGAATTCATCCATTTCATAGAAATATTTGCATAGAAGGCAGTATTAGGACTTTTCATTGCTGAGTCTAATAATATGGTGCAGCATGCCTACAGCAACTTTCAACTTCCTGAAAGCAATGCATAGTCATTCCTCCTTAACTTGTAAAGTATGGGCTGAGTTTTCCTTACAGAGATATATGCATAACTAACCCAAAATGAAATATGCTATCTCAGTATTTTCCGCAACGGAGATTCTGCTAGTGTTGCCACTCACCTTTCTCCTGGAAATTGCCTCCCTCAATTTCTCTTCCACATGTCCCTACTGCCCTCCCAAAAGGCATTATAGTTTACCAGTAGTCCAGAGTTGAGCATTCAGGCTAAACATCTAATGCTGAACAGAACACACAATATTAAATCCTACCCATCTTTCCAGCAGTGGAAACACCTGGTTCTCCAACCCATACTTAAGTTTTATGAAAAATTTGTATTAACTCAATCATCATTCAGACCACCAGCCTTCTTTCAGAAGCTGCCTGAAAGTTTGAAGTTAGGCTAACTTTGAGCACAAGGTTGGACTAGATGACTTTCAAGGGTCCCTTCCAATCTTAAATCCATTATTTTATGATTTTAAAACCTACTTGTGGGGGGTACATTGATGGAACAATTGTATACACTGAATTCCTTCGGAAACCTGACTTTGAACCAACTAGTCTTCAGTAGTGGAAATTATGTTTCAATCTAATCAGTCAATATTTGTAGCTAAACCATCTTATTTGATTAGACGCACTTTCCTTGAAAACCCATAATTAGTTTTTATTAAACTGTTTCACAGAGTGAAGGCAATAATATAAATAACTCATCACTTGCCCTACCTCTAATTCTACAGGAAGAAATTGCTTAGCATTTTTTCTGTCCTGGATTCTTCTTTACCATACAAAACAACCTTGGCATTTGGTACATCCTTCTACTTTCCCCTTATTTTTAGAAGCCACTAATATGCCTGTACATAATACCAGTAGAATGCAGCTGGCAGGAAGTCTCTTCATTATCTTGGCATATCATTCACATTTACAAGATTCCAAAATTCTGAGTTTAAGAAAAAAGAAGAAGAAACTAAAATGTTACTTTAAGAAGAACTTGAAATATTGACTCTAACACTGCAAAAGCTGTTTAGCCTCTCAAAACTGAAACACAAGTATTTATAGACATAGATATAAAACGTTCCTTTACGTATCACAAAAGTAACGTTACTGCAAGTATCTTAACTGCTTGTCAAGTTCTACAAAATTATGAAACCAAACTAAATAAAAAAAAAAAATCCATCAACTAACTATTAAGCACATTCCTCCAAGAATGTTTCCTCTCCTATGCCCAGAATAGATTCATGTCCTTCTTTCTGGCATGTCAAAGAAAGTACTAGATTGGTATATGGGAAATGTATAGTTTCTAGAAGGCCACTATGCAATTGTACAAAAGAAACCAGTTGGCATCAACAAAATTCTTAAAAGATATTTTGAAATTAAATGTCTCCCAATTTCTTTCAAACATTGAGGTAGGTATTACCAAAGATTTTTCATGTAACCATGGTAATCATAATATAACCTCTTATATTTTCAGAACATAGCACTGTCATCATGAAGATTTTTTATCCAGAAAAATAATATTTATACAAGCATACAAATTTATCTATTAACTGTATTGCAGTGGTCCAATAATGCACGTGTGCACCATGCCACTGAAAGGACAGTAAACAGCTGGAATAATTCAAGAAAAAAAACAGGTATAGCACACTAATTCAACTCTCATTTCAAACAGGTATTGGATTATATGCAGTAAGTAACATTTATTTGATACGGAACATTTTTTTTTCCTTAAAAACTATATATCCATACTGAATTAGATGAAAGAGGTTCTTCAAATTCAGCTCCCTCATATATCTATACTTTCCTTGTCCTTGAAAGACTGTAATTTATGAATTACCTGGCCAGAGTCTGTTGAGTATGGAATAGACTTGCGGAAAGCAAGACAGAACTACTGCACAAATCATAACAAATTTCAGATCTGCATAATAAATTTGTGTACTCCACTTAACTTTGCTTAGACCAATTACATCATTGTTTCCATAGTAATAAGCTTCAAAGGAAATAAAACAGTATAAAAATACAGACAAGCTATTAGAAGTAAAATAACTGCATGACACACATGGTGTTCAAGATAATGAGAGGTTTTACTCGACAGTTGTACCAGTGATCTTGGTAGTCCTGGATAATTGATTCTGAATGTCAAAGGTCTCACAATGTCCAAGAGCTATAGCCAAAATGGTGATTCGTGCAACTTTTTTTACCCACTTCATACCACACATTTATGTAACATGCATTACAAGGTATCCTAGTACTTGCAAGAGAAGACAGAGGACACCTCTGTCCTGAACGCTTGTTAATTCTTTGACTCAAACTGTAGAAGTCTCAGTTTGCCATCTTGCGTTGACTGTCTTTATGAGCTATGCTCTGTATAAACAACTACACAACCATGCAACTTGTCTTAATTGAAGTAATATTTTTTCTGTAACTTAACACTCATTACCTTTATAGAACTGGTCTGAAATTTGGTAAAGCACCAGGATGAAAATAAAAAAATATTTGCTAAGAGAATTTTAAAATTGCCTTGCTCCTAAAGAACACAGAAATAGAATGAAACAATATGTACTTTTTTAGTCTCGTATCCCAAACTGATGCCTCCTCCCCTTTTTTCTTTCTGTGGGACATAGTTACAGAACTCGTCACCTATGGTTAGCAACGCCGTTATCTGCAATTACAGAACATACCAGATACCAACTTAAGCATGACAAACACCTTATGCGATTCAGCTAGAGGACAAAGCTCATGAAGGTAAAAAAAATAAGAAGGGGTGAAGGTGGGAAGGTGAGTAAACATACACAATTTTTTTCCTCAACCAGTCAGGACTGTGGTGGACAGAAGTCATCACACATCGATGCTACTCTAATCTGAAAATTAGTCTACATCTTTCTTTGCTAGAAAACTGTCTTTAAAATTAAACAGCAGTTTTTAGCACAGCACAGACATACTTCTGATGTCCTCTTCATTTAAGCCCTCTTACTACAGTATGTCTGAAACACTGCCCCAAAAATCAGCCAAAATAGTACACAGATTAATGCAGCTCAACCTTAATGCAGAAACAAAGCATCCAGTACACCTTCTGTACTCAGTCATCTTGTCAAAACTGCCCTCTGAGAACATGGAGTATCAGTAGGTAGGACATCCAGCCAAAACACCATGGAATATATAAAACTTCAAAAGTAACCTGTTGCAATTTTCAAGCTTATAATTAAAAAGGGACTGCCTGACATTGTATGATTATCAGTTACGTATGCTTTGTTTTACCACCGAATCGCCTTGCTAAAGAGTTATCGGTTTATAGGACAGTAACATGATTCAAGGTATTTTTTACTGGAGGAAGAACTATAGTCTAGATAACCTTACCAGAAAAGCCCATGTGAAATAAAAACATAATTTAACTTTGAAGAACAAGACACAGAATTTGTATTTTGCTGTTACAGAACAGCTTTGATCAATGAGCAATTACTGCAAGTCAAAACACAATATATTCCATCACTTGCTGAACTGAAAAATACACAAAACAGTTAAACACAGAACATAGAGGTTTGTGCTGATTAGTGAATCCGATCTGCTCTTTTCTGATTGAATGCCAAAGCCAGCATGAGGAAGAATATGGGATTACATGCCAGGGTAGAATAAAGAAAAACAGAGATAAGAGAAGAGTAAGATATACTACATTTGTAAGCAGTAAGCTGTTAATTTGACTCACGTATCACAAAATCGTACTGTAATTATATTCCTCTTCCTCCCTCCATCTCCTAAACTCTAGAATACAGATCTTCTGGTTGTGCCAGGACAAAGGTCTGGGGGCCACAGTGCAAGTCAGGTCTAGGAAAAGTTCCAGGTTAAAAAAAAAAAAAAAAGGGAAAGAAAAAAAAGGGAAAAAAAGGAAAAAAAAAAAGAGGAAAAAAAAAGGCGTTTACAGGATGCAACAGGAAAGAACAAACTAATGAATGCTTGAACATGACTTTGAAAACATAACAATTAAAAAGTGAATGGGACATCACTTGTGCTATAGCTCCCTTAGACTTTCTGTAACTGTAAATCAATGTTGCTCATTATCACTACATCTACACTGTGGGACCTTATCAAGTGAAAAAGTACAGATAAATATTCATTAATATTAAACTCAGATCAACCAAGTAAGCATAGCATGGCATCCTATTACTTTTGGTATTCCCATTAACATAATATACCTTTTCAACTCTGTGTTGTTGCGTATCAAAAGGGAGGAAGGAAGACATATGCCAATCTCCTGAAAATAATGGGGAGATTTTTAACAATGTCAAGCACCATTATCTATCTCCTCTTAACTGGGCACTAGGGAAAAAGGGTATTTTTCCATCTGCCTCTTCCTTTACTTCCCCCTTAGGAATCTTTGGATCTTACGGAAATTTCAAGCCTATGATCCACTGGATAGATGTAAAATGCATAAGGATTACATGCAAAAATAGCTGCTCCACTCAGTAAGCATGACAGAAAATCACTGGCTCGTGTACGACATTTAAGAAGGCACCCCATAAATGACCTTCTCTTCTAAGCCAGTTCATGCATAGAAATATAATGGGCCAAAATAACAGAGAGATACAAAGTCATACGCATGTTACAAAGTTCACTTTCCATTAGCTAGAGAATATATATATTTTTGTTATTTGGACAAAGAATTTTCATATCACCATTTCATTATGTTTATAAGCATACAGATGGATAATATAAAGTGGAACAAAAAGTAAAAGCAGGCTTGATTAGTTTTGAAATTATTGTTAGAAAAGGAAGATGGGATTGAATTGCAGGCAACTGAGCATGATATTCAGCATCACTTCTCACTCTTCCCAAGAAGGATTTTTCATACCAAATGCTAGATATATTTCTCACCTATATTCCTTTAAATAGCGCGAAGAAGGAAACAAGCACTTCTTTGGCCCAGTTCAACTTGTCCAGAAGCAAATATGTAAAATAGATCAGACAAATTGTGCCCTTCCAAGCACCTGTTTCTCTCCCTTGCTTACAAGGAGCCTAGCTAGGATGACCACTGCAGGTGCAGGGGTCCAGAGAGCAGACTTCTGCATGCTAAACTAGATGGCTCTTAACCCACATAGCACTTTGTAACTTATGCCATGCGTCACCTAAAATCTTCAGAGCATGGACTGCCACATAGGTTTACACTGTAAATGGTATTATCAATCTTCAACTTGCACTTAACAATGTGTCACCGTAGCATAAGTAATGAAAAATATTTGAAATTAGTAAGCACAGTCTGGTAATTTTTATTCACCGTATTTGCTGAAGGCATGAGTTAGAAAGGAACCTCTAAACTGTTCAAACAGAATATAATACTCATCTTTTTCCTGGCTTCCTTCGCACTAATAACATCTAAACTACAAAAAAAATATATTAAGTCTTAGTTTTGACAATACTTTTAAAACATTTTTCACCATGTATAGAGTGATTTTGCTAATGCATTTAAAGAAGTTACAGCCTATGCGTGAATCCTAATTGAGACCCAGATATAAACCACCCAGATATACAGATTATATATTACAATATATAATTTCAGTATTACACACTGGCATCTGAATTTGCTGCCCTATTTCTATTACTACACTCCCTTTCATTGCAGTACTTGACCATCTTATTGTAAATACATGTATATGGCTCTGGAACCCTTCTAAATACTAAGTATTATATCCAGGATGATCAACTGAGTTCTTCAAGTAACACAGAATGTTGCAGCCTAAAACTAAACCCATCTCTCCCAAATAGCAGCAGGGTAACTGAGCAGGTGTGTTACTCCTTCTCATCAAGCTTAGAAGTATATCAAGGAATTTGCTGTGCTAGAATTTCCTTTAGGAGAAAAAAAAGTTAGAACTTCCCACCTTTTTTCCAAAGGTTCAAGTTATAAATTTAGAAACCACCAGATTCATGATTTTTTTACAGCTAAACTGTCACTGAAAATTGGTAAGATTGATATTCAGGAGATACTGGATAGGGAATAAGCAAAAAAATAGCACTGTGGTATTGGATAGGAAAACTCCATGCAGGATTTTATAGGTTATAATTATATGGATATTGAAACCTGTCAGATGGAAACTGGTATAAACCACAGAGAATAAAGTTCATCTCATTTAAAATTACACATCTACAAGATAAACTTACACATGTAAATGTATGGTGCCACACAACTCTGCCTTCATTGCAGTGCATAGACCAGGCTCCTAATTGACTGCTCATCCCAGCATTGCCGTTACTACCCATCCGCCACCAGCCATCTCAAGGAATCTAGCCAGCATCAGTGCCTGGCACAAAATCCATAAAGCATTAGAGAAAAGGTAGCCTTATAATTAGAAAAAAGAAAAACAAACATCATCAAAATTCATATCAGAAAGTGTCAAAAGCAAGCTGGAACAGATTAGATTTTTAAATTTTGCAAAGGAGCCTGTAAAAGCAACCATAAATTTAAAAAAAGAAAAAAAAAAGGCTCTCCTATAATCCAATTTTCAATTAAAATACCATAATGTTTTTCCACAAGAATTCCTGCAGAGTTGTAAAATACATATTTAATGCAAACACTAAACTGTGGCAAGTAATAAGGTCTGTTTACTAGGAAATAATTACTGGCCCGGAATAGGACCAACTATTTCAGAGTACATAAATGCACTGCTGAACTACTTGTTCTTAACCGTTTTTTTTTTTAAATAAAACAAATGTCCCAAAAAGAAAAATCAAGGAAATTTTATGACAAAGACATTGCTGCTATTTTAAAATATTTTTAATTTTTCTTATTACCAATCTTCTAAAATTTTCTATTTTTCACCTCAATCACAAAGCCCATAATTTTCTTCCTGTCCCATACCTACAAAAAAATTCTGGACAACAGCTGCACTTCAAAATCTGAGTTTATTCACAGAATCCTAATTAACACCTGCACCAAAGGAGGTCCAGTCAACACAGCAGTGATTAAAAAATAAATAAAGCAGGACACGTTTAAAGTTTTCAGTAATTTACTTCACAACCTTAGCTTTCTGTGTAAGGTTTTAAGAATATAATCATTTGCAAGTAGTATCTTGTTTGGGTCCATATCAGAGGCACTTTTAAAGAAGATCTGATGTCAGCTGAAGCAATGGACCAAAAGGAAGAACTAAACCAGCTGGCTTCCTAAGGCTTTGATGAACACTAACATTAGACCATTCTGCTGGACCCTATGGTTACTTCTGGAGCAGTGCTAGCTTTAGGAAGAAAATCCCCAACCTGTTACCTCATACAACTTATATTCACAAGTTAACGTCTCTAGAACCAGCAATAAGAAACAATTCTAGCACCATTCAAATAATCCATAACATTTAACCAAATAGATTGGATAACCAAATAGACATTTGGTATCCGTATGTTAAAATCAGGTAAAAAAAGTTTAACATTTGTACTGTGATAAAGAACATTAGTTATACGTACATAAAGTGATGCCTACACCAAGAGCAATTCATAAGATGTGCCATAATTCATGGCACATCAAAAGAAAGAAATCATAATCAGGATATAACCCTGATATTAAGAGATCCATTCTTTTTGCAAAGATACTCAGACAGGTTGGAAGAACTTGGATTTCACTATCTTATTTCTCATGGCTAAGCATATGCCTAAAAAACACACAATGATGCTTGTTCTCATCTCTCAACTGAAAACCACAACACAGGATCTTCTACTAGGAAATAAGAATTATGCTCATCAGCCATCTATATCCAAGAAAAAAACATACAAACCCACACTGAAAAAAAAAAATTGAATTAATTAATCAAATATTTAATTTTATTCCTTTGATGATTCATAAACAATTATTTTGTGTTTAAGCCCACTTCAAGGGGCCTGTTAACAGTCCACACAAATATTCTAAATCCCATCTGGAATTTTTTAAAATCACAAAGTTAACTATTCAATTTATCTGTCACTAATATTACCCTTTAAAATGAACAAACTCTTACTAAAAAAAAAATCTGTCTAATGACTGATACACAAATTACTTCTATATAAATTATTATCACTTAATCTTAAAAGCATATATTAAAATCTATATAGAACTTAAAATTCCTTCATGTTACCTCTGCTGCAGCTACTCTAGTGAGTATTTTATTGGCACAATGTCATTAAACAGTGTAAGATATCTAGTAAACATCATGTTATCTTGTGCCTAATTGTTCAGCATCAAGAACTGTTCTTTCCTAAAACCAGGTACAGTTAAAATGGGGAAATATTTAGACAAGCATAACTGCTGAGTTCAACTGAATAATGCATTTATTCTCTTGGTAAAATTACACACTAAGCTCAGGCTATTTTTTTTTAATGGAAAGCAGCTCACTAACAGCTCAGTTCACGCTCAGCTGGATCAGCCATTCGATTAAATTTGTTTCATTTCAAGCTAGCAATCAAAACAGCTGACAATTCAACCGCTATCTCCACATCCACATTCAAATGCAATATTTCTTAATTTTCATTTTAACAAGAGCACCGTGGCTGCAGGAATGAGCTATTAAAAAAATTCTATATTTCTTGTGTGGATGAAAAATACTATTAACTCTCAGCTCCAGTTTTCTCCATTATATTTGCTGATGCACTTCAGCAGCTTTTACCAACTCACAAAAAAAATTCTTTCACTACTATCTTGAAATTAATAAATCAAATGCAACTTATTCTTTAAAAACTAAATTACTGCTTAAATTGTTCTTTTCTGTTTTATTCCTTTATTTCTTCATGGATTTGCTGCCACCATACAGATGAAAATTATTTTCTCAATACTTTTTTTTTTTTTTTTAACTTCTTCCAACAGCTCCAGCAAGCACAATTTAATTTTAGTGCCCTTCTGGCAGAAGACATGAGTAAGCCTTTGCTAGACAGTTAGAGAGAAACTTACATTTACATTCTACTAGAAACATATTCTTGCCCCACCCTAAATTTTTTAACCACAATTTTCACTGAGAGGCATCAACAGAAGTGAATATGTTTGATGCTATTTAGCATCAATATTGACTAATGCTTGGCAGTTGAAGCTGATGATCTCCAGATCTCCTCTCAATCTCCATGTGCTCAGCATACTTTGAAACTGTTAACACAGGAGAATTAACTGTTCAGGCTCAACAAAACCTCTCCAAACTCTCCCCTTCCACAGTTACCATGATCTGAGTGCCAGGTAAGCAGGGTAGAGTAAAAAACTCTCATGATATAATGGCAGCTTATTTCAAGCAATGCACTGAACAGGACTCATTTGGGTAGAAGGTTTTTTTCTTGTTCTTCCAGACAAACTGGTCTCTCGAAAGATAAAAGTAAAACTTATACTGTTCTATGTAAAGATATTAACAAAGCTTTTAAAAATTCAGCCAGGATGGTCCAGTTCCTTCAGAAGCAAACTAAAAAGCTTCACACTCAAATGGTTGATCCCAATGTGCAGTAGCCACAACCCCATGACATAACAGGCTCAGCTAAGGGCTAAACCGTGGGCACCATGCCCAACCTGTAACCGAGCAGATGCAGCAAACATAGATCCAAACTATTTTTGTGACGTGTGTTTTAAAAATAGAAACCCAGGGTAAATACTTTCAACATTATAAAAATTCCACACTGACAAATATTTCAAAGTACTGAAGTTAACCTGATATTCAAATACCACAAACACTAAGTAAAATCTGTGAGAAAAATACATGAAAAGCAATTACACTTCAAATAAAAATGCATATGCAACAGTAACAGAACGTACCGAAACCACAAGGATGTGGTTGTACTATCTGAGCACAACCAGATAGATTTTCTGTCCTCTTATGTCTTACAAGGAGTGTCTCTAACTATTACAAAGAGCTGAACTGACCCACCAAAGGACAAAGCTGGCAAGTCATCAGGCAGAGGCTGTAACATACGCAGCTGCTGGAGATCTGTAGGCACGTGCCTGGATGAACTTCCAGTGGTGAACATCCAAGCATGACCTGAGGGCAGCCAGTGAGTATCCACACAACACTGCACCTCCATATCTGTTGTCAGTGCTTTCCAAATCCTATGGTGGAATTGGAAACGCCCGGAAGTGGAAACTCCCCCTCTCCCTCCTTTTTCTTAAAATTCGAAAGTATCTGACTTGCAGTTTTACCCATGCAATACTAAGATGCTATTTTACCACGAAACTAAATTGGAAGAAGGGAGAAAAGCAGTAGGGAACAAGGTCTGTCAAGTCATTTCCACTCACTGTTTCCTTGTTCAAAAAGTATAAACAAGGGGCTACAAACAAAGGAAAAGCATGCTTTTGCCAGTCCAGCACTCTGCCAGAAAAAATACTCCTTAGTATTTGCTTTTATCTTGAATAATAATACCATGTCAGACTCTTGAAAAAGCTGCTAAGAACAGATGTGAAATTTCAGACACCTACTGCGAACATTGTTCTTAAATCTCTTTGTAACTTTCTTTCCAATATGGTAAGAAACAATCTTTTGAACAGCTTTAACTACCACTTCTGTCTAGAAAAAGAGTCCAGGTGATCTCATTGCTCCTTGAGAACTGCTCAGGGAGCAAAGACTGACCTACTCCCAGAGCAACAACCACCCAGCCCAGCCATGCACTTCCCAATGGCTGGGTACGCTCCTCCTCTGCCCCAAGCTTGAAGGTTTGGCTCAGACTGGTGACATGAGGGGTCAAGTGTATTTTCCATAGCGTGCTTCAGATAAGGTCTCATTTGTGAAACAACAGCAGAGGAAGCAGAACATGCAAATCTAAAAATAGATAATATACTTGTGATCATCCTCCTGCAATGCTAAGTGCCCAACAGTGAGCAAGTAAATAAAAAAAAAACATAAGCAAGGCATATGGTTTTTTGGATGCGTGTTACATTCTCCAGTCGTTTGTCAAGTTCTTATTTAAAACAAACCTTACCAAACAAACCAAAAAAACCACTCCGGGGTATGCTTTTTCCCAGTAAAGTTTCTGATACACTGCAACAATAAAACAATGACCTCATTGGTATTTATTTGAGAAATGCAAAAGCCCAAAAAATTAGTAGTGACTGATTTTTCAAGTCTTCGCTTAAGAAGCTAATGTGTTATTAGCAACACAGCTGAAGTTTCTCTTTTTACAGAATTATCTTCAAGCAGGCAGAGTCCTTTTAGTCAGTGTATGACCTCTGAATGGTCCAGACATTACAACATATTCCGTCACTGATACCAAAACCATTTCATTTTTAAAACTCAATTTAAAAGGTTTTGGGTTTTTTCTTTGTAATAAAGAAACACTTTTCTGAAACATTTTAGGAACCATGGTCTGCACCTAGTGAAAGCGAAACACTACTTAAATCAATTCTGGTTTATAACCAATGCTTCAATGAAAAATGACAAACAGAAGGGGAGTGTAAGCATGGGAGCTTACACACACAATTGTTGGTGAAAAAGTATTCTAGATACTGCATGCATAGAATTTGTAGAAACTACTTGAAAAAAACTGAAATGACAACTTGGATAAACACAACATATCACACAACAGCCTGGCAAACATCAAACATTTAAGAGCAAATTTTTAGTTTTACTTTTCTGTGCCTTGCAGCAAACAGTTTAATGCTCTCAAATATCCCAGTAACACCTGTAACACTTCAGCAGGTCCATTTTAGAGATTCACATCACAGATTAAGTCTCAATGGCACAAACCAGGTCCAATTTTACTACACATTTTTTTAAAAGAAATAAAGATATAGCATTCACTTTATACTGAATAAAGTATTGATTATGCCTTCAGAAAAGAAAGACCATTAGCTGCTGGTTTATAATGAAAAAAAACCTGAAAAAATCACAATGCATAATTGCATGAAAACAAAAAGTAGAAGAAAGAATACATGTCAACATACCTCTGGGAAAAAGGGACCCACCACAATTCATGCTGGATCAGATTCTTCCTCTCCTAACTCACCCAACTGTAGTTAATTATACCCAACAGGCAACCGCTCCATTTTCAAGTCTCGCTCACAAGGTACCCCACCTCTGCTTTGCTTCCCTTTCTTTTTACCTTTCACAGACTCCTCTTCCAGATTTTAAAGCTAATTCTCTATCTTTTTCTACTTCCTTTTCTTGGAGGTTGTTCCACAGTTTTGCCTTCCCAGACTACCCAGTAACTACAAAGCTCAATAATAAAATTAAGAAAAAAAAAAACAACTAGGGCTGAATATCATGGAGTCATTTATAATTTCCCAAAGTCAAACAGGCAAATGTGCTTTTAAACCTATTCACCACGGGCTCTTCTCATCAGACACACCTCTGAAAGCATCTTTTTCACCTATAAACTCTCAAAACCTTCAGCTGTAAATAACAGTTTGGATCTACAAGAATTTTAGCTTTTCAAATGTATTGTGGTATCGTTACCAGGGCGGGTTATAAGGGGCACATAAAGCACAACAGAGAATGAGTGGAAGTTGAGGGCCTCATGACACCAAGATATGGTTAAGACTGGAAAGTTTACTCCAGTCCTCGTGAGACACTGAAAAGCATTTTGGATTCTGAAGCATTTTGATCTAGATGTCTCTCAGGTATTACAAGAGCTATTCATCTATCCTCAACCTTAAAATCTTAACAGGTTTGCTATGCACCATGAAAACCTGAAGCAGAACACAGGCTATATGGTGCTTCAGGAGATCTGCACTTCATTATGCAAGAAAGCTTTTCACATTATTTTTTTTTAATTTCACATAGCAGATGTATTTTCAGAGCAGCAAGTTATTAGACCAATGGTACTTCCCTTCCCTTACTGCAGTAATTAAATTGCACCAACATTAAACTGTTAATCTCAACAGGCTTGACCTTAAGAAGGTCTCACTGGATGGTCAAGTTCTCTTTGACAACAACTATTAGTGGACATCCAGCACATTAGCCACTGGTCAGTACTCACCAAGAGAAGAGAGCCAACAAAAACTAAACTCTGTTTTCATCAATATTTTCCCTCTTAAAAACAAGGTTTGGCATTTTTTGCTTGTTTGGCAGTTTGGGGGGTTTTTTAAGGTAAACAGCTCACTTCAGTACAAATGGTGGAGTCAAGAAGGCAGCTTTGTACTGGAAATTTTTTTGTAACAGCTTTGAGAAAAGCTTCCTATGTCATTCAGCACTTCAGATAGGAGTTGTAACAACAAACCTAAACTTCCTCCTCAGTTCATTATCTTCAGGAATATCGATTCCTAGATGAGGCCATGCTCCCCATTCAGCGAGCACCGCTGATTACTACTAGTATCTATGGTACTTAGACTTGCTGTGAGAAAGGTGGGGACACATTGAGTGGAGAGGTACAAAACTACTTTGGAGCATTATCACCTAAAATAAGTGGCCCTGCACGAACACTCTGACCAACCATCCATGTTTGCCAGTGCTATTGTATGGATACAGAGCAGCACACCTTGGGCTTAATCCTCAGACTGACACAACAGAAAAAGGATTTCTCCATGAGCAGCATGTACTGCAGATCACATAGAGAAACACTGACGTGAAACAGCAACGTGTGTCTGTTACTTAAAAGCTTTTATTCTAAGAAAATTATTTTCAAGTTGGCAGCTTTAGAGTATTATTGCAAAAGATAGGGTTGTCAAATAATTAGTAACACCTACTAAAAAAAGCTTGGTTAAAATACAAATACAACATTAGATTCACTTGTTCATGAAAATCAAAACATACTGAATCATTGAAACAAAATTTCAGGTCTGCTAGCCTCTGGAAAAATAAATAACAAAACATGTCTTTAAATAAGCAGGCCCCAACAACGTGTAATAGTAAGCTTTTTTATGGATGTTCTGCACATACTTACAGGTTGAGCAGACTAATAGTGCTCTCGCCGCAAGCTCACAGAGTAACTTCCACTTCTGCTCCACTTTGGAGGTGACAGCTGGAATGAGGATCTCCGCAGGGACGTAGTACTGAATCGAATAGGTCACAAAAATCCCAAAGGAGTACAGAATCTTTACAGACTGGTACAACCTGTTCAAAACATTTACACACGTTCATTTAAGTTGCAAACTCTTCATTAAAAACATTAGCAAGCTAATTTTTTTTTCTTTTAAAGAATTTTCTGTCATATCACATTTGAGAATTCATTAATGGCTAAGCAAGCAAATCCCCACATTTCTAATTAGATCCAGATTCTTCACCTTGTATGTAAATTCAGAGTATTTAACAAGCTTTAAGGCCTATTAAAATATAACCTGTTCAGTGGTTTTTTTTTTTTCCTTCACTTTAAGGTTTACAAAAATCCCCACAGTTGTTAAGTTGTTAACTAAAAAGACTGGTAAAGTGACTATAATTTTTTCCCCTAGACTATTTTTGGTTAACAACGGTGGCTTTTTTTCTAAAATTGTACATCAAAAAACACATGGCAAATATAAAAACTCCCTCCAAACAGAAGGAAGACGTGGACAGAAAGATTATTTGGCTTTTCAGAGCAATAGGTTCAAATTTTGCTTCTGACACGTGCAATGCCAGGGTTTTTCTACTTACTCTGAGAACTCCCTGCACATTAGACAACACAACTAAATCAACACTAGGTCAGCCTCCATGAAACTAAAATTCAGCTCAAATCCCACAAAGCTGTATTTATAGCTTCCAAGACCCCAAACCTAGGAGTGTTCAGTAACTGTGTCGCAGTTCCACTGTGGGGGAAAATAAAAAGAAATCCAAGCTACCGCACACTCCCCAGCATCCCAGTCTCTCCACGGTTCTGTGCCTACAGGCTTGCTTTGGGCCAGAATGTGATTTACGGAGTCCTTAAGTAGTAGGCTGAGGGCCACGATAACAGAAAGTAGCCACTACTCATTTCAAGAGATAAGCCGAGACACAGTCAGTGATCAACATTATACTAATTATATTAAATTATTATACTAAAACAATTTACTATACTAATAAAAGCTATATTACATGTACAGGATTTCATCCCTCTCTTGCCAAATTATTTCTTTAACAGAGAAGCTGCAATAATGGGCAAAACAATACAACAGAAGTATTTTAATGTGGGGGAAAACAAAAATTCAAGCAATGCTGTTTGTGTTTCTTAATGAGGATGAAAACTGATCATGCACTATCATTTTGACAATCAGTCTTTGCTATCAGGTAACGATTCATCAAACACAAAATGGAGTATCAGGTTCTTAACACAATTTAAAAAAAACTTAGTAACATAAGCACTAATAGAAAAATAAAAATCTCTTTGAAGATTAATAGCCGTAATTGTGATCTAAGCAACGAAGTCTCCGTTTAAGAGCGGTGTGGTGATTTTGTGTGAGAAAATCCTAGAGAAGTAATTTTTTCCAGCCAGCTTTGATGCCCTTCCTGCATATCAATTATTGCTTCCAAAACTATATGCACTCAGGAAGGCCACAGTTCCAGCTTTCAGAGCCAAACTAGTCATTCTGTTATAGAACACTAAATGTCACACAGATTATGTTCTATTCTGTTTTAATATCTTGCTACGAAGTTCTCCCAACAGAATAAAAAGAGGTGCAAAAATCAGTAATAGTTATGGTGATGATGATCACGATCAACTGAAGAAAAAGTGCAAAAAGATACAATGTGTTAGGCTCTTTCATGAGTGGTAGCAGGATTCTGTCTGATGCTCAAAGTATCATTGTGGCCACATGGCACTAAGGCATTACATATATATATTCCCAGTAAACAAAAAGATAATATTATCTGCTTGCAACAGTTATAACTGCCTACAAAAATGCTGAAGATAAGCATACTGCCAAAATATGTACCCAAAAAAGCCCACAAAATCCGTATCATGCAATCATAAATCAATAAACTTAAAAGAAGAGCAGGTTATACAGCAGGCAGTTATTTGGGAAAAGAAAATTCCAAATTCACATCAAATATAATCTGCACATTGATACAGCTTTCACAGTGGAAGTATACATTGGCCATTTTAAAGACCAAAGCCAGTATCTTCCAGATTTCTGTATATTCACAAAGTGTTCCTGAAAACACTTTTCACATTGGGAAGAGGACATCTCAGGAAATTTATTAAAATTGGAAGGTGTATCTTCAAGGCTAGAAAATACCCATAACCAAATTTGCCTGCTGTCCACATCCTCCTCTTCAAAAGCACTAGGTACAGCACACTGCTAAATTACTGTGCCATGTCAAAAAGGAGTAGTAACACACAACCAAAGTTTGGCATAGGGTTGTGTCAGATACAAAGTGATGGAAGTGTAAGTAATGGCCCTGATATTTAAAGTCAGTAATGACGGGAAAAAACACTGTTTTGTACCAGAATTTCATAGGATTTAGAGCAACACAAAGGAGTACCAAGTTCTACAGCTCCAAATTGTGCCACTCTTATGCCAGTGGTGGATCAGCAGGATACATTACTAAAAAAAAGAAATTGGAAAAAGAAGGTATGCTTGTGTAGAAAAGAGTTCATTTCAATTCCTAACATACAGGACTAGAGCTGCTGTAACTAGACAAACATTTCAGGGATCAAGATTATTATTTTGTTTTAAGAGACTGTGTATTTTTTTGAAAAGCTACATTAGGATGGTTTTAAATCCTGTGCCAGACAAAGACAAGCTGCTGTCTTGCACCACTCCAAGAATTCAGTTACATAAAAAGCAAAATTATCTCTACACAGGCTGGTAGAAGGCACAAGCGACATTTTAAGAAGAGTGAAGAATTTCTATTCTCATTAATCTCTTTCCATCTAGTGTTATTTCACCCTGCATGTCATCAAAGTATAGATAAAAATGTTCAGAAAGTGCAACATAGTGGACAGTTTCTTTATAAACAATATAAAGCTCAGCTACATTTAACAACTTTTTGCCTAAATTGGTTCAAAATACTCTTTACTGTTCCAAAGATATTAACTGACTTCAGATCATCCAGCTTTAATTTTTAAGTATTGTTTTTCAGATCTGTGCTGAACCAGAAAAACCTATCCTGTGAGTAAAGGAAAAGATTATTAGTATTTATCAGAAAAAAAGAGTCATATCAAATCTGAAGACAAAAAAAAAATCAAGGACAAAAATTCACATCTACCCTCACATAAACTATCTCAGTAAGAAATATAATAAAAGCAGCTGTGAGGCTCAGGTATAAAATAAGGAAAATATTTTTAAAATAATGCTTGAATGGGTTGGCAGCCTAACTTCAATATAATTTTGCATGGACTTGTGCATCTTGCTTCCATACTTGTGTTGGAAAATAACCTATATATTGGCACTGTCTTGCCAAATTTTAGATAACAAATTCCTTTTTTTTTCCAAGATAGTTAAGGGTTTTTAGATATCATGCTCATGCTCTTATCTCACTTATCTTAACGCAGTGAAATCCGTTGCTATATGGTTGTAGCATTATTGGGTTTTCCTTGGTTTTCCTTCCTCTCCAGCTTTTTGTAAACAAAATGTCCGCAGATCTACTCCAAGAGAAGGTCTCAGAGAAATTAGTTTGAGAACTTTTGTTAAGTTCTCAAAAAACTAGAGCAAATCTTCCAAAAAAAATGAAGTGTGGACACTTTTACCACTGTAATTTGTGGCTGAATGAACAAAGTGACAAAGAATTATCCATGCCACCAACAGTTATAAATTTAGATGCACTTTTAATCCATACTGCATAAACTACAAGCATTTGTCCTAAGTCTGCTTACAGCCATCTGACACAAGTTATGAGTCTCTTGGTATGATTTTGTTTGTAAGTGTCGTGGTTTAACCTCAGTTGGCAACTGAGCACCACGCAGCCGCTCGCTCACTCCCCCTCCCCTGGTGGGATGGGGGAGAGAATTGGAAAAGCACAAGTGAGAAAAACTCGTGGGTTGAGATAAAAACAGTTTAATAATTGAAATAAAATGATAATAATAATAATAATATTATGATAATAATAATACACAAAGCAAGTGATGCACAGTACAATTGCTCACCACCCACCGACCGATGCCCAGCCAGTCCCCAACCAGCGGCCCCCCCCCCACCCCCCGCTCTTGGCCAGTTGGGGTCAGCTGTCCTGGCTGTGCCCCCTCCCAGCTTCTTGTGCACCTCCAGCCTTCTCAGTCGGTAGAGCATGGGGAGCTGAAAAGTCCTTGCCTAGTGTAAGCATTACCTAGCAACAACTAAAACATTGGTGCATTATCAATTTTGTTCCCATCCTAAATCCAAAACACAGCACTGTACCAGCTCCTAGGAAGGAAATTAACTCTATCCCTGCCGAAACCAGGACAGTAAGAACGCACATAAGAACATCATCAAAGCTTTTGGGTGAAGTTTGGTTCATCTGCTATAGGGTGTTGTGTGTTCACAAATGAAAGAGGAAATATTTCTCATAAACAACCTTTGATAACAGATGATGCTGAGCAGACCAAAGCACTGCATACTTTTTTTGCTTCAGTCCTCAAGAAGAAGTTCAACTGCAACCAGAAAGCAAAGGCAACTTGCAACAGTAAGAAAAGAAAAAACAACGGCAAGAGCAGGGAAAGAAGAAAGTGCACCTTTGTTTCGGTATCTCTCAAAGCCTGGCAGGGGTCACTCAAAGTGTACTCCCTTTGAGTATCATAGCCTGTATCTGTTATTAGTGAATAAAATCTGGCCAGGACTGCTTTTGGCCCCTTGTCCTGTGGCCAAATGGCACGGCATGACAAAATTTGTATCCACACAGCTCACCTCTTTCCTACCACAACAGGATGCCTCCATCATCCTTCCTTCAACATTTTGAAGGAAGTGTTGAACATGCAGTCAGTAATGGGTTTGGTACACTGGAGTGGTTTTGAACAGAGGAATGCAGCTGATGAACTTGAATAGCCCTTTCAGCCCAGTCTTACATGCTTCTCATCTCACAATGCAAGCCAGTTCATCAAGTTTTCAATTTTTGATGATACCGAAAGACTGCTAACAAAAAAATTAGGTTTTTTATTAACTGAACAAATATACAGAAGGAATTAAAAGTGTATATATGGGGAAAAAAGAAAAATACACTTTGACTAAAAATACATTTTGACTAACAAGTCCTAAATCATTTGTATCAAAGGTTTGACCATCCCTGTACACAACTCAATAAAGCCCCAAAGGCATATTTCAAAGGGACAGAAAAACTATTACATCACTTCACATGGTGACATAATGGTGTAGCTAGTTTAGAAGCCACTGCGTTTGTGACATAATTCTTTTTGATTGCTGAGCAGCTTTAAGAGATTTAGAGGAAAAAAACAGAGTCACTTTTCTATCAGCTCTGCATTGCTGTCCTTATTCCAGAAGCTTAGATGGATTTTAGCTGGTTAACAAAAAGAAAAACTGACCAGCTACCCACAAATAGCCTGTAATCCTCAGGCTTCAGATCACCCCAAACCTTTACAAAAATAATTTTTAAAAGATGTTCAAAAACAGGATTCAAAGCTTTAAATACACAGTAGTTCAAAGTAAGCGTCTCCATTACACTAACTATTTTTCTAGCTCTACAAGGATTCAATTTTTTCAGATTAGGAAAAAATTTTTATGTTATTAAAGTGATTTTACTAGTAATTTAATATTATAGTCCAATCAGATAAAGATGGCTCCTTAGGCTACCTTTTAAAAAAATTCTAAATCATTCATATGTGCTAAAAGAAGTTAACAAAAGTCTGCCTCTCTCCAATTCTACATTTTAGATTTTGTTATACCTCTTTTAAGGGGAAAAAAATGGAAACTAGTGTAACAAAACTTGCATATCAATACAGCTAGACCTAACAGGGCATTAATTATGCTAAACTTCCACTTGAACTAGTACCATGTAACGTCTTGTTGAACTCTAATATGCTATAATATTTGTATGGTAGTCAACTTTTGGGATTCACAGTAAGGGAATTGTTGCACAAAGACTGTCACTTATACCTTAAGGAAGAACAGATGGTGGAAAGAATCTTCAGCCTCAAGAAGATGAGACCCCAGCCAAGGACAAAGAAGAGATTTTTTACGATAAGGGTGGTGAAACACTGGAACAGGTTGTCCACAGAAGCTGTGGATGCCCCATCACTGGAAGTGTTCAAGGTCAGGTTGGATGGGGCTTTGAGCAACCTGGTCTAGTGAAAGATGTCCCTGCCCATGGCAGGGGGCTTTGGAATAGGTGTTCTTTAAAGGTCCTCTCCAACCCAAATCATTCTATGATTCTATGAGACCCAAACCAAGGACACTACTAAGTACTAAAGCAGAATTTCCCATAATCCATATTTGCAGATGTCGCAGGACTCGGTTCGAACTGATGGTCATGTGACAATAATTATGCACTTTTTTACTATAAATATGTGCTGGTTTAGGCAAATGGTGCTCCTCCTCCTTGGCTTGGGTCAGGAGGCACCTCGTGATCATGAATAAATCAGGTAAACTATACTCTGTGCCTGTGTGTCCTCTCCTCAATCAGCAACAAACTGAGTAAAAAGATTCATGTCACTAGGTACTCTGCATACTTCTGAGGATATGAAAAACAATTACTAAGATATTCCAAACAGCTAAACATAACTGCATGTAAAAAAAGAAAAATTATTTAATGCAGTAAAATAGAATTTTTTGATTCCAGAAAGAAGTTGCTGTTAAAGATCAGCAAAAACAAGCTGAAAACTACTCTCTCTTCATAAAGTCAATTTTAAACATATTATGCTGAGTGACAATTTGTACTCCAAAACACAATCTAAACTAGAACTGCAACAAGTCTCTTCTCCAAAAGCTCCAATCTAGCAGAATGGTTTTAAGAATACGAGCAGTCCTCTATTTAAATTAAACTTAAGGACTTAACTGGTCTAGGGCCTGTGTATGCCTTCTGGTCAATTCATCTGCAAGAACATCAAATAAAACTCAGAAAGCAGCAGAATTTTAATTTTCTTTATCAGGAAAGGCTTATTTTTAAGACAGGGATTGTCCAGCTGGAATTAAACACATAAGCCAAGTCCCACTGCTTAGCTACATTCCAGGCTCTTCTGCATGACCACTTTCTTCTAAAACCTCACCCGCTCTTTGCATTTCTCTGGTTGAATTCAGCCACTTACTGGCTTTCTATGTGAGGACCGAATAACAAAATATTGTTATATGGTTCACTGGAAATTTGTTTTGCTAGCACAGTTAATTGCACACATTTGCTCATCAGTACTGTATCAGGTGGACCCACAGTACTGCACAGCAATGGCATCGTACATCCCAACCCACGGGCATACCACTGAGCTGCTTCTCCTAACTTTCTTTGGTGCTCTGGGGTACACTCCAGGGTAAGAAGAAAACAGATGGCTTTGTTAACTCTACATATATGCCCTGAGCAGCTCTGCGGTTATTAAACCAATAAGGCCAATTCTCCACCTTACAGAAGACCAGTTTCCATCTCTTTTATAATCTCTTTCTTTGCATTAGGTCTGTAAAGCCATCAGGATAAATATCATCTTATCATCACATCTGCACTGTAGCCAAGAGGTATTTGAAAACTCATATTTGAATAGCCCTGTAAGACAGCAAGGCTGCAGAATAAAACAGAATATTACAGCAGAATAAAGTTCATCCTGTTGCTTGCACGAGTGCAATAAAAAGCCACAGAGTGAGCAACCGTACCTCATTCCACATTCCTCTCCCTCCTCCTTTTTTAAGAGCAATTCTCTTAAAGCACAAAGAAACCCAGAGCTACCATTTAAAACGAACTTTTTACAAATCATATCAACAATGAGCAATACCATGTAATATTACAAATAGAAGTATATTCCCTTTCAGATGCATCATATAGACAGAACGGATGCAGTAAATGTTTGAAGACTTCTGGGTTTTTTAATGTGTATGTATGTCCAATGGAAGGACACGATTAAATACATATCATGAGCAATATGCCCCAAAAAACAGAGCCACAGGAAAAAATAGGGAAGGAAAAAAAAAAAAACCACAAAAAAACCACAAAATGGGCAAAAAACTGAGGCCCAAATCTCCATTTTTACAATAGCAGTACAAAAACAAAACAAACAAAAAAGCATCAACAGAGACACGAAAATTCTAGCAACAAAAAAACCATTCAGCCCTCAAGACACATTTTATTATCAGTTCACATGTTTATCATTGGAATCATAGAGTCATAGAATAGTTTGGGTTGGAAGGGACCTCTAAAGGTCATCTAGTCCAACCCCCCTGCCATGGGCAGGGACATCTTCAACTAGATCAGGTTGCTCAGAGCCCCATCAGTCAGGCAATTAAACAAAACTTTTTAAGAATATTAAAAATGCATAGCTCGCACTGACTCCAAGGACTGAAAATGGAAAAAGAGAGTGAAAAAGTAACACTTTAAAATTAAGAACATTCTTTAAATGTGTTTTTCTCTTTTTCAAAGGCTAAAAAAGGAGTCAGCATTCAGTTCAGCAAAGCAGTTTTTGTTTCACATAATTTGCGTTTTCACTACTTCAATGTGCTATATGCTTCAATATTCTGTCAACAGACACTGAACAACAAGTAGATGCAAGCATATAACATGTAAGACATTACTTGATCAGAATGAAAACATTAAAATACTTTTCAGCTTTTACACTTGTGCCCTGCCGATACACCTAATTTTAGGCCCATCAGACATTAAGGTACTAAACAGATTAAGAGATATATTTAAATTAATAGCCACACTATATATCCATCCATAGATAGATACAGAATTAACAATGCACCAGTTGAAATAGTCTTCAGCGTTTCTTCAGCACGTGACACGTGGAGATCTCACAGCATTAAAAAAAAAGCTAAACAAAAATTTTCTCTGAGACAATGGCAAGCATAAGCTTCATTTTCCTGATAGGAAGCCATTATTATGCATTATCCATGGACTTGCATCTAAGCTACCAATCTATTCAGCTTTGATGTCTTCTATTCCAGTTTTTTACCTGCTAAACTCAGTGACTCCACTAAAAAAGGCCACTATATTACCAGGATACCCAAGGTAAAACCAACTGGTTTCAGAACTGCAATATAGCTGGTTGCAAACTGCATATTACCTCCTTCAATACACCTGGAACTACCTCCCACTAGAGATGGAATACTTTACTGTAAAGATCATTGATCTGTTTCCATATGCAATTCCTTTTAATATGCAAGAAATGGCTGGCTAGGATCATAGCTCAACTGCAGAAGGCACAGGGATAGTATATACAGTATACTTTTTAAAAGAGTTTGAGCATCTATCAGTTATAAGCATGACAGCACTGAGGCATGGAACAACCTTTGCAACATTTTTGCCCTCTAGATTACTGGTTTTAAGTCACATACGCACTTACCATATATCTTGTGGCAGGTTTAAAGTTATGCTGCCTTTGATTTCATCCCCAAAACGCAGATACCCTAGAGTGGCTAATGAGATGTACAAGGTCATGACTATTCCCATGCCAATATTCAGTGCCTGTGGGAAACGCGTGGTGTCCTTCATTCTGTTTTCCAATGGGAGTACCTGGAAATAGAGGTAGAATCAATTACACTTTATGTCCTCACAGTAGGACTACTTTTCTCCCCCCTTTCAAAGCCAATTTCCAAAATTTAGGTGATGTTATTAATAAAGATTACTCTACAATAATGTTTTATAGCCTGGAAAGTCACACTGTTTTATGCACCTGATAGAAATGTTCAATTACTGAAAAGCACCTATCTTGGTTGGAAAACAGCATCAGTGTGGAAATATAAAGCAGTATTTACAGGTTAGAAAAACTGACAAGAAATTTATGGTGCCCAGATGAAAATACACAGGCAATATGAGCAACACAATTTTTTTTTTTTTACTTAATTGTTCAGAATCCAAGGGTAATTCTCCTGTTTTTATTAGGTATGTCTGCACTGACAGTCTCCATCACAGACAAACCTACCACGCACAGTTGACACACAAGCACATGCTCAGCCTCAGCTCTCCCCGTACAGGAAGCTTGAGTCCATGGCTACCAGAAAACAGACCCATGCTCTTTTTCATTTTTCTGATGAGATAGGGCCAGGCACGCTAAGTACCGCTTTTCTTAAACGTAGTGCTTTGAGCCTGAACTATAGCTAAGCGAGCTTGCTGGGCTTGCCATCACTTCAAAGTGAATTCCAACCATTACTGCATGGAGTTTGTGGAGAGATTGCCTTTTACATGTACTATACAGTGTACAGAAAAATATACTTAGTTAGTTCCAACTTAAGTTTTCGGCCACCAACACAAAATTTCCAGGCAAGGCAGGAATTCCAAGTAACAAGCTCACATGCTGCTCTTCCCGCCTTGAATTTCATCAGCATAACAGATCCTTTTATGTCTTCATTAAGACACAAACTGAAGGTACGTGGATGCTCCTAGACAAGCATTCTTTGCCCAGGTCATTCAGAAGAACTGTACACTCATCTCAGATACTCAGTATGGGATATAGTTCAAGATTAAAACACCTAATTTTGTATGCCTACATATAAGTAAAATGTCTAAGTTTCTGTAATGAAGATCGGTAACGAAGAGCTAGTCAATATAGTCAGTGGAATAAAGACCGCAGTTCAGCTTATCTTTCAGTAGACATGCAGGTTATATTTGATCAACAGTATGACACTGTAATTAAACAAGCTTGTCGTCTCTGGGTAACACATGTCAAATCTTTTACAGGGTTGCCCTGTAAAAGCTACTGTCAAAACTGCTTTTTAAATGAGTGAACATTTACTGTTTTCAATTTAACCAATGTAAGTTATAAAAAAAGCAGATTTCATCCACTAATTAACAAACAAACTGTAGATTTGAATTGTTGCTATAGTAGTTTCTACAGGGTAATCACTCCTTTCCTCCTGGTCACCCACTGATATTCACTTCCTGACCTATCGTTGAGTATCACCACTGCCAAACCATCCCACATTGTTGTATTTCTCCCACACTAGAAATCCTGAAGAAGTCATTTTATACTTGGGAACAAAGAGATCTCTAAAAAGATGCACATTTGGAGGCATTTCCAGATTTTTGTTCATCTTCAATTAAAATACATGTTACATCTTAACTGAGGATCTTCTTTATACAATACAGAGCCTCCATTGCTGGCATTTTTCCTCCAGAAAGCAATCTGAGCTTGCACTGTAACTTAATCTGGTGGAGAATACAAAACTTAAACCATTTTAAATCAATTTTTAAATGACAGAGTTGAGCAGCAGAAAAAATACAAAAGGAGACACGTGGCTAGAAGTATTACTTTACTGCCACAGACAAAATATGTTCATTCCTCTAAATGAATTAAGCTTCTGTGTCCATACAGTACCTATCAAGTCATCTTTTTATATTTCACATCAAAAACTGCCAAGTAGGACAGATGGCACTTCAGATTCTTTTGTCCTCAGTTGCAATTAGATTGTTTTAACATACCACCTTATTAAGAGCTTTGAAGGATGCAAATTACAGGCAATTTTTCCCTTCATCTGAGTTTTCCCATTCTTGAGTTCCTACAAACAGATAGCATTTGGGCCTGGACCAGTAATAAAAATGCTCATTCAGCGTGTATTTGTTAATTCTCTGGTGATTATATATGGAATATATTTTCTGCTAAGTTCTGCCATGTTCTACAGTTTCTGGAAATCTTAACAAGCATAAATTGCTACAGTAAGATTTTATTCCAAGCTACATTTCATGCTTTAATGGCAATTGCTTGCCCAGCTTACAGATATCAGGAGTCTCTTAATAACTTCACAGGCACAGAGATTTGATTTCCAGAGTCTCCAGCATTCATTTCGTACATTCCTGGAAGAAGGCAGGCAATGAACTCAGACACACATGCCAGCCATGAAAAAAATCTCATGTTTTTCCACCATGACTCCTGGCAGAAAAGGGATCTGTGAGACTGCCTGCCCCTCTGAAGGACAGCAAAAGCAATCTGTAGGAGACTACTAATGGAGGAAAAAAATTTCCTATGGTTTCTCAGTCAAAGTGACCTCAAGTCAAAGATTACGGGACTGCTCATTATGATGCCTTCTTTCAGACAAAAAAAGCCCTGCAGACTATTCATAAAAATGCAGAAGAGAAACTTCCTATTTTTTGGCTACATCTTCAACTGAAATAGCAAAACATTACCTGTGTATGACAAACACTGGCTATGGCCATTCTGAAAGACAGACATTAAAAGAAAATATATGTTTATACAACTGCACCAGATTTTAATAAATAACTATTATTAGTAATGATATTTTACACATACACAATGCTTTATATCAGATGTAGAATGGCTTCCATGCCCTGTCCAGAGAGCAGAGCAGGAGGAAGGAGCATGTAGTACCTGGCGGCATTCAGGAGGTAAGTGAGCAGCAGTTGG
>NW_008824231.1:2288755-2295094 GCF_000699105.1 Pygoscelis adeliae
AGCCTCCCAGAGGCTTGACCCCTAGGGAGCTCCAGCAACCAGGACCAAGGCAGTTGGCACAACCATTGCTGCAGGAGGGGGTGCACAGGAAGCCTGGAGACATTGATCAAGAATGCGCAAGACTGCTGGATCTGAATAACAGAGGTGGTGACTTGCTGCAGGGCAAGGTCCCCTGCACCAGCTTGAGCAGCCACCCCTGGCATGTCAGGGGATTGGACCAAGACAAACTCCTAAGGGAAGACACCATCCAGATCTGAGCCTACAGGGACTATGAGGTGCTCCTTCCTCAGGGCAGGTCTGAGGGCAACGGTCACTTTACCTGCACAAAGCATGCTCTGAATTGCCAAGCCAGCATGGATTTATCACGGATAAACCACACTTAGCCAATCTCATGGCCCGTTCTAATGAAAAGATTGGCTCTATGGACAAAGGGAAAGCAGTGGATGTCATTTACTTCAACCGAGCAAGGCTATCTATGCAGGATATCACGACATCCTTTGTAACCAAATTAGAGAGATAGGGACTGGATGGCAGGATTAGAAGTTTGGTGAAAAACAGTCTGGACTAGAGGGCTCAAAGGGTACTGAGTTCAGCTGGAGACTGGTTACTTATGTTGCTCCTGCAGGGTAGTAGGGGTGATGCTGATTAATAACCTCATTAATGACTTGGATGATGGGACAGAACATACCCTTAGCATGTTGGTAGATGACATTAAGTTGGGAATAGTAGTTGATACAAAGGAGAGTAGAGCCTCAGTTCAGAGGGACCTCAACAAGCTGGAGGACTGGGCAGAGAGAAACCTCATGAAGCTCAACAAAGACAAAAGTGAAGTCATCAACATTGGACAGAGTAATGCTATGCAGAAGTAGAATGAAGAATGAAGCCAAGTAACAACCAATTACACATATATTACACAAATGCCCTGCTCCCTAAACTGTTAAATTCCATCAGGATCCAAAAGGTCCATGAAGTGTTCATAAGGACACAGAGGCTGACAGGAGGTATGACGTGAGCCAGTGCTTGTTCTGACACTATGTCACTGTTGGGCAGCTGCTGGATAGATTTTCACTCTAAATTTCTTTCCAGTACCTGTATAGTCCCTGTTGCAAGGACTTCAGAAGACCTAACATTTTAACTGAATGCAAAAGAGATAAGGCTCTTTTCACAAATGCTTTTTAGTTTTGGTTTTATTGCTTCCTTTTTGGAACACTGAAGCTGAACAATCTTTCTTCTCCTTTTTTCTGGAGCCAGAAATTAATTTCACTCCAGTTCTTTTAAATGATTTTCTTAAAAAGCTATCACCCTACCTAGATGATTGAATAGCTTCAAAAGAAAAAAACCACACCTCTGATTCTCTCTCTCTGACCAATACTTGCATCATAACATCTTCTCTCAAAAGGGATGCTGCATCAATTCAGTATCTCACACTAAGGTTTCGATGTTGCTCTACCCTTGTTCAAACAACCATTTCTGCTATAACAAGCAGTATAATTAATCTAGTCCAGTAACTCCCACACTCTTCAGACCTATAACCTATCACCACATATACAGCCACGGCACAACCTAGTGATGGGAGATACTATGGTCAGGGGAAACTCTGGGGAATAATATTCTCTCCCGAGCAAGGTCACCGGGGGCAGAATGCTGGAGGTGAGAGAACCGTGAGATCCATGACATGAGTTAACTTTCAGAGTTTCGAAGATTTTTTTTTTTACTTTTTTTTTAATGGGTCTTTTCCCTGCTTCTGATTTCCATGCTCTGCTTCCTTCATGCTCTTTCTCCCCCAGTTCACACTAGCCCCTGTCATAGCCCTAAACACCTATATAATCAGATACTTTAGCCAAAACTGATTATTTTCATAATTTCTCATTTTCCATCACTTTCTCCCTCATTAATTGAATAAATTCTCCATCTTTTTCTCTGTCCCCTGCTTCACAGAGATCTTCCTATCATTTCTGAGAAACCGGCACATGTCGCTACTATTATTTTACTTGGAACTTAATACTTGATTCCTTTCGTAACCTCAACCTTTGGTTTCTTAATTTACATAAAAGCATAATCCATCTTCCTTTAATCCATCAAATAAAGTCAAATCTACCCATAATTTACTGGCAAAGAAGCATAATCAAATCTTTGAAATAACCTGGCTAATCTACCATCATCCATTAGGCAAAGTATCTTCCCTTTCATTTCAAGCTGCATGCCGTAGGTATAAACATCCCCCAGTAATACCACTGTCTCCTCATTCTTGCCTTAAATATCCTGCTCCACCCAGTCTTTCTACAACTAAGCTGCAAGGGACTGTCTAATTCTAATCAGAAATCTCTCCTGTATGTTTTATATGACTGGACCAAAAAAAAACACAAAACAATTCAGTCTGCAGATAACCAAACAAATTGTGATTTAATTGTCATGGCCACTAAAAATTAATCTTGTAATTGATAACTTAATAGCAGACATGCTTAATGTTTAAATACATATGGTCATCTTTCCCTTTTTCAGGAAGTACCACTAAAATGGCAAGAATGAAACAATTCTCCATCCCTTGGCACTTTTAAAATAAGTATTTCAGGTAGAAGAGACAGCTATACAGATTTTTTGATTAGTTTAAGGTACAGACAACTCCAGAATTTTGGAAAATTAAAACCAATATATTTAACAACATTTACTCAGGAAAAAAAAAAATCCATCTATAATCATGTCACACTGCAACAAAATAAAGCTCTGTTCATTCAAAGCAAAAAAGCTGAGGAAGCTGATAGCGAAGGTATTCAAGGTGTGTGAACATAAATTCTACTACCTAACCCCCAAAGACAGAAGACTGAATCCTCAGTAAACCAATGCAGCCCAGGCCTGGCCCATTCCTTCTTGTCTGCAGAAGGTACCAACGAATTCATTTGTTCACTGAAAGGTGGATCTACAACCCTACAGCATACTGGGGAACTGTGTGCAGAAAAAGTACAGCTTCTCCAAGTAAAATAATGATCATAACATGTCTATTACATTGCTATGTTTTGCTTGCCTGTCCTTGTCCATCTCCTCTTTCACTGTACTGAAAAAGTCTTAGGCAATATTTTGAGCACCAAGCTTTTATTTATTTTTATCACTTCTAGAAAGATTTTTAAAGCTCGCGTTCTTGAGGAAGATACATCCTGGCCTGTATCAGAAATAGTGTGGCCAGCAGGAGCAGGGAAGTGATCGTGCCCCTGTACTCGGCACTGGTGAGGCCGCACCTCGAATACTGTGTTCAGCTTTGGGCCCCTCACTACAAGAAGGACGTCGAGGTGCTGGAGCGTGTCCAGAGCAGGGCAACGAGGCTGGTGAGGGGTCTGGAGAACAAGTCTTATGAGGAGTGGCTGAGGGAACTGGAGTTGTTTAGCCTGGAGAAAAGGAGGCTGAGGGGAGACCTCATTGCTCTCTACAACTACCTGAAAGGAGGTTGTAGCGAGGTGGGTGTTGGTCTCTTCTCCCAAGTAACTGGCGAAAGGACGAGAGGAAATGGCCTCAAGTTGTGCCAGGGGAGGTTTAGATTGGACATGAGGAAAAATGTCTTTACTGGAAGAGTGGTTAAACATTGGACCAAGCTGCCCAGGGAAGTGGTTGAGTCACCATCCCTGGAGGTATTTAAAAGATGTGTAGATGAGGCGCTTAGGGACACGGTTTAGTGGGCATGGTGGTGTTGGGTCGATGGTTGGACTCAATGATCTTAGAGGTCTTTTCCAACCTTAATGACTCTATACAGAATGTCACTATTTTGCAACAAGTGCAATAAACAATCTAATTTTCCTCAACAGATCCCTCATGACTGCAAATAAAAGGGTGGCTACTATTACCCAAAGAAAGACGCAAGCAAAATGGTGACTGTACATCAATTTTTATAGTAAAAGGTTTATACAAAATAAATAAATCCAGAAGCAAAGTTCTCATTACAGAACACTACCTTCTGAAATCTGCTGAGCAATTCCAATCACTCCAAAAAACAATACTCTCAGATTCCAGCAAAGCAGTTTCCTATCTGTTTCACCAGGAAAAAGAATTACTCGTATCTACAAAAAACACCCCCAACCTATTGCCCCATTCTGATGGCCTTGATTTAACAATGCTTGAAGCAATTATAGAAATCCTACTTAGCTTGCCATCTGAACCTGGTGTTTTCTCCAGAGTTTCTTTTTTCCTTTTTACTTTTTTATGCTTAAGAGCTTATTTATCACTCCTTTATGACATTTATTTAATCTTTAGCTTGCTCTGAAATTTAACAGAAGCTATGCACTTTCATGTACTATCGTGTCTTATCTGACTATACCTCCCCACAATGCAAACTGAAAACTGAAAAGCAGCATCTCAGTTCTGTCACTAATATTTTAAATATTTGTCCTGTCAAAATCATTGAAGTGCTATACGCTTCGCTGTTCTTTACATTAGTATGCAATTTTATCCAGCAAAAGATATGTGTCAATAGAAAATTATGTTCCTAATTAATCAGACAGTTCCAGCCACTTCCCCCCGCCCCCCCACTGCATTTGGAACTGTAGCCTACAGACTATACAATACTATATTCTAATGTGTCCTCTGTAACTTCTGCTACCCTCACAATTTCTACAGGATAAGCGATAAAAGCAAATATGAGTTAGAAACACAACAAGTGTTGCTGGAGAGTATATTTCACTGCATTAATACATAAAGGTACAGTACATGACCAAGTATTTCTGGACTCTTCATGAGTTAAAAATTAAGTTTCCCAAAGCTGCAATGACACTTAAACCTTTATGCCAGCCAAGGATCAAACCCACAAACAAATGTAAATCACCTTAAAATAAGTTATAATGATCACAAAGTTCTCACCTATCTATATCTGCTTCTTCGTAGGCAGGAGCCAAACAATTTATGAACTTTAATCTGTTTCAATGCAAATGGTTTTAAAAAAAGGTCTTCCCAAAATGTCTTTGGACTTTTATCCAAAATGCTCTTTCACCCATATGTTGCTTTAGCTTCTAAAGTGACATGGGACAAAGGATACGTATATTGCAAGGTCCTGCATAGGGCTGAGCAAACTCCATGTCTGCAGAAGTGAAAAAATAAATTGCAATGATTTCCATTGAGGATTAATGAGTATCACAGGAAATAAACAGGATTAAGGTTCATACAAAGTTTTACACCTCTAAATACAGAAATTTCCCTACCCTGGGATAAGGAACATTGAAAACAGCCATGCACACTCCTGGACCGAGACAGTTAAAAACTGACAAGACCCAAACATAGAAAGCCTAGCAATAGAAGAGGGATTGCAATTCACATCTTTTACATTCTAACATAACCATCGTTGAAAGAAATAATCATCCTATTCTGAAAAAAATCAATCCACCCAAAATAGAAGGGAAGAAAGACATTGACGATTGTATTTGCTTTTCTTAGAAGAACAGGAAGTTTCACACACTTCCATTTGACATGAGAGCATGGCAGCTTGACAGCTAAACTCCTCATCGCTTTTTCTGTTAAGCACTCAAACAGCTCGAGTACAAGACAAGTTGAAGAATACACAACATACCACTTCCTACTATAATCTTATTTCAAATGCCTTCGCCATTACAACATTTTTCCTTTCCACCTCTCCCATTTCCTTTAGGATTTTTTTTCTGCTGCTCTTGACAAATCAATATGATTTTTAAGCCACAATGTTTATCAGGGAGCCACTACTGATACTTGCAGAAGTGTTCAACAGTGGATGATTGGGCTGTTTCAAATCCAGGAGAACACGTATTCATAAAAATTTTTTGGTTTAGGAACACTATTCTTCAGTGAACATTCAAGAAGATTACCGAGTTTAAAAGTCCTTTGACAAAATTATAGGTCTATTAATATCTAGTATTTTGAGTCATACAGTAAGATCACTTTTTTTTTAAACTGTTGTCTCCATCATGCTTGATCCAATAAACGTAAATTATTCTGTGACTTGCAGTAGATTTCATTTACAAAATAAACATGTTGGCAAAATATTTAAGTAAACTAGAACTTACGTTTTATTTATTGTTATATATACACAAACACGCACACATACTGCAATGCTACCTTCATCAATAAAAAGGCTGTTCTGAGAGTGGGGAAAAAACCTATTATAGATGGTAAAGTTAAGATGTTGCTAATTACATCATAGAATCATAGAATAGTTTGGTTTGGAAGGGACCTCTAAAGGTCATCTAGTCCAACCCCCCTGCCGTGGGCAGGGACATCTTCAACTAGATCAGGTTGCTCAGAGCCCCGTCCAACCTGACCTTGAATGCTTCCAGGGATGGGGCATCCACCACCTCTCTGGGAAACCTCTGCCAGTGTTTCACCACCCTC
>NW_008824231.1:2295813-2301125 GCF_000699105.1 Pygoscelis adeliae
ATGGCATCCCGTCCCTCTGGCGTGTCGACCGCACCACTCAGCTTGGTGTCATCTGCAAACTTGCTGAGGGTGCACTTGATCCCACTGTCTATGTCATTGATGAAGATATTAAACAGGACCCATCCCAATATAGACCCGTGCGGGATGCCACTTGTCATCAATCTCCACCTGGACATTGAGCCGTTGACCACTACCCTCTGGATGCGACGGTTAGATACCAATTTCTCACCCACCGGACAGTTCACCCATCAAATCCATACCTCTCCAGTTTAGAGAGAAGGATGTTGTGGGGGACCATGTTAAAGGCCTTACAGAGATATGAAAGTCTAAAACTAAGGATGCAAGCATTTATTCTACTTAGCTGCTCTCTCCAGGAAAAGTTACTAACATTTTTGCATCTTCACAGCTATATTCAAAATGTTTGTCATATAATGAAGACTCGTATTTAAATATTACTTAGACAATTCCATACAATGCTGTTGTGGTTTAACCAGCAGGCAGCCTAACACCACACAGCCATTCGCTCACTCCCCACCCCCCCAAGTGGGATGGGGGAGAGAATCGGGGGGGGAAAAAAAGTAAAATTTGTGGGTTGAGATAAAGCCAGTTCAACAGGACAGAAAAGGAAGGGAAAAATAATAATAATAATAAAAGAATATATAAAGCAAGTGATGCACGATGCAATTGCTCACCACCCGCTGACCGATGCCCAGCCAGGCCCCGAGCAGTGGTCACCGCTCCCCGGCCAACTCCCCCAGTTTATATACTGAGCATGACGTCACATGGCATGGAATATCCCTTTGGCCAGTTGGGGTCAGCTGTCCTGGCTGTGCCCCCTCCCAGCTTCTCGCTGGCAGGACATGAGAAGCTGAGAAGTCCTTGACTAGTGTAAGCACTACTTAGCAACAACCAAAACATCAATGTGTTGTCAACATTATTCTCCTACTAAATCCCAAACACAGCACTGTACCAGCTACTAGGAAGAAAATTAACTCCATCCCAGCCAAAACCAGGACAGGTGGTTATCATTCGTAGTGTTGAGAGTCAGTCTGGGATTTCAACATTTGTAAGTTAAGATTTTAAGATCATCAGGGTGACCTTGTGAAAATTGTATTGACTAGTGGCATCAATACAGTTTGTGAAACAGTAGTAGCAACAGAAATGCAGAACTCTTAAGTGGATACAACAGACCATGTAGAGATTCGGTTTTGTTTTAATCTTTAAAGTGAGGATTTCTGTTCAGAAGGCAATAATATGTTGATTAGGAGCTGGAGAAACTATATTCAGCCCTCTGTGGACCTTTTTGAGTACAGGGCTCTGCTAGGGATGGAAGAATCTGCAGCTGCTTCTTTCTCCCTGTGCTTTAGCTTCTCCCTGGCTGTGGGTTCCCTGTGCCAGATGATGCTACCTGGCAAATGGGGCTGATGTTCAGCCCACAGAAGAGAAGAGAGTACCAACACTACTTCTTGAATACAGGCGCTGCAGGTGATATAATGGAGTGAACGTGTCTTTCACAGAACGTGTAACATTATTTTGTAAGAACCATGTTCGAGAGCCTCTTTCATATTCCAAAGATGAGTAGGTCTGGTTTTATAATGAATGTGAGAGTTTTGTTATTGAATTAAAAAGTATCTTCAGACTGTGCTCCTGACTGTGCTCAAAATGTAGCTAAACCTCTTGAACATATTTTTCAAAAGAGTGTAAAACCAAAGCCTTTGGGCTTGGATACGTCTGTAGCATTACCATGTGCAGGTAATAGCTCTGTATAATGTTATGCTTATATAATAGCAGTTACACTTAATGAATATTTTGTGGTGAAAGTCTGGTTGGCTTTCTCATTCGAGGTACAAAAACCAAATTGAAATGTGGAAGTGATATTTTAATATAAGCTTCAGGGGGAAGGAGGATGAAATAGATTCATAATGTTTAAACAAGAAAGATAATTTTTCTTCTCTATTACTTCTAAATATGCTAAGTTAAGTACGGTTTGTACAACTGAGTATGTTCCCCCCGCCCCCTCCGTTGAGTGCTGCAGACTGATTAGCCTAGTGAGGAGAAAATGTTACTTTCTAACATTAATTTCAGGTTTGGAAAACAAGGCTTCTGATATTGTAGTCTATTACTTGAAGATGTCTATTCAAACTGCTTTTGAACTTGGATATCACAGCTTCGCAGTGGAAGTTAGGGTGGTATTTGTATACCAAAAGACAGGCTCTGGAATCACATTAGGTATCAGCTAACCAATTCCAGGAGATTTAAAAAAGAGAAAACTAAGTAGATTATAGTTTTAAAATGTCATTATTTGGATTTTGAAAGTAATGCAGATGAGCTTGTTAGGCCTGTGGCTTTGAGATAAAAGCCTCTCATTTCAAAAATTCTTTCGCCAGATTAGTATTATCCTTTAAAAAAATTAATGAAACCCAATGGCACTCTTCTGTTGTCTTTAAGACCAGACTGGATTTGTCAGAAATAGACATTTAACAGGTAACATGACATCACCTAAATCTGATTGGGCATCTTTAAACCAGGGTGTATCAATTTCATTGGTGTTCTTTTGAGATGATGCTAAGGCTTGTATCATCAAAATATAAAAGATGGGAGTTCTTAGAGGATATTTTTGCGTTTGGACACCCAAGTGTAGGTGACTGGATTTGATGACTGTGGAGATGACCTGCTCCTAAAGGTACATGGTAAATGTGGACTTTAAATGTCTTGTCAGCAAGAGTTATGTTACAGATACTGTGCAAAATCACTTGGTTTGTGTCCTGGTTTCAGCTGGGATGGAGTTAATTTTCTTCCTAGTAGCTGGTACAGTGCTGTGTTTTGGATTTAGGATGAGAATAATGCTGACAACACACCGACGTTTTAGTTGTTGGCAAGTAGTGCTTACACTAAACCAAGGACTTTTCAGTTTCTCATGCCCTGCCAGCAAGAAGCTGGGAGGGGGCACAGCCAGGACAGCTGACCCCAACTGGCCAAAGGGACATTCCATACCATGGGACGTCATGCTCAGTACATAAACTGGGGGAAAGCTGGCCGGGGGGGCCGCTGCTCGGGAACTGGCTGGGCATCAGTCAGCAGATGGTGAGCAACTGCATTGTGCATCACTTGCTTTGTATATTCTTTTATCATTATTATTATTACTATTTTACTTTATTTCAATTATTAAACTGTTTTTACCTCAACCCATGAGTTTTCTCACTTTTACTTTTCCGATTCTGTCCCCCATCCCACCGGGGCAGGGGGAGAGTGAGCGAGTGGCTGTGTGGTGCCGGCTGAGGTTAAACCACACCACCACTACATCGACAACACTGAGCTCTCAGTTCCTCTTTGCTAACTCAATATTAAGGGATCACTGGGTAATCCTGCTGCCAACTCCTCCTGTTAGTACACAGTGACATTACCACCTGGCTGCCAAGACATTCACAATTTGCAGCAGGTACCTTATACCAATCAGCAGTGACCTCATTTCTACAGACAACTCAAAGAGGGAGCAAAGAAATGAATAGTATAAGCAACAGACTGCAGCACTTTTTACTCCTGTTACATGTGTCAGAGTTTAGCACGCATTAACATTAATCAGCCCTTTGATGGCACTGACCTTATTTCTGCTGTAGTAGTTGTAGCAACAAACGAACAACTTGCCTGGACTTTAGCAAAATGACAAGACTGTTCAAATCTGCCATCAAATAAGGGTTTAGATTGATCTCACAGGCAGATATGAACAGCCTAATTCATCATATTAATACCATCGATTTATCACACTATTTTTTCTTTTAATGAAAATATCTCAAAATAGTTTTATAACACTGGCTGATGAAATGTTTAACTAGCTTTTAGTATTACACGAGTACTAGTTTCTAGGCACTGCCTTGTTTTATGTGAGAGTCCATATTTCAATTATAAATAGGCTACCCTTCCTCCTTTGAGTTACTGCAGACACAAGTCAGTAACATTAAGTCTGTTTATCTAGGGATTGACTATAGCTAAAGCAACAATACTCCAAATTGCTTCCATACAACTGATTTTCTTATTATACAGGGACAGCTAATCAGTCCTAAACTAATGACAGATTTTAACCAAAACCCATGTTCCTACACTCACCATCTAAAAGAGAAATACACTCTCTCAAGATCAAGAAGAAAATCTTTCTAGGAATCTGCTGAATCACTGCACCTGCCTGAATCACGTTCCCCACAGTGAACACAACTTTAGACTCCTCTGTTTAATTAGTCTCACTAATTCTAATAGAGTTACTGAAGAACTACGGTCATACTTTAAGTGATGACAAGTGCTAAACTAGAAGAAAAGAAGAAAAAAAATCAACACATAAAAAGCTTTTTGAAACAATGGGATGAAAAAAAAAAAAAAAAATCAGTGCTGGAGTATTTCCCCTGCAGTCCATTATTTGGTTCAAAGAAACCAGACAAACATGTTTCCATACTGAGTATGGCATTATGAACTGCCAATTATTTTCTTTCTACATTAGCCACTCCCCTGTTAATGAAAACAAAGTCAATTAAATATCTTTGAAAATAAATCCTCCTGACTACTATGGCTAAGGTGTTATATTTATAATGTAATGTTCAGATAGCTTCACATAAATAAGTGTTATTTGCAAGACATTCCAGAATAAAATCTAAAATAAGTCTCTAACATCAAGACCGAGATTAGGGAAATCCATTTTGAGTGCCTGCAGTCAGAGAGAGCAAACTAAGGAGCCAATGAAATTCAATGGTGTGTTTCTTTTCCTTATCAGAACTATTCAACCACATGGATATAAGAACATGTAATTAAGACACAGAGCAACAGGTTACCACAAATGAGCAACTGACTGTGAATCACAGAATTAGAGAATCATAGAATAGTTTGGGTTGGAAGGTACCTCTAGAGGTCATCTAGTCCAACCCCCCTGCCGTGGGCAGGGACATCTTCAACTAGATCAGGTTGCTCAGAGCCCCCTCCAACCTGACCTTGAATGCTTCCAGGGATGGGGCATCCACCACCTCTCTGGGAAACCTCTGCCAGTGCTTCACCACCCTCAGCGTAAAAAATTTCTTCCTTATATCTAGTCTAAATCTACGCCCCTTCAGTTTAAAGCCATTCCCCCTTGTCCAGTCCTGCTAAAAAGTTTGCCGCCATCTTTTTTATAAGCCCCCTGGAAGTACTGATAGGCTGCAATAACGTCTCCCCAAAGCCTTCTCTTCTCCAGGCTGAACAACCCCAACTCTCACAGCCTTTCTTCATAGGAGAGGTGTTCCGGCCCCCTGATCATTTTCATGGTCCTCCTCTGGACCCGCTCCAACAGGTCC
>NW_008824231.1:2301787-2320286 GCF_000699105.1 Pygoscelis adeliae
TCCAGTTGAGAGAGAAGGATGTTGTGGGGGACCGTGTCAAAGGCCTTACAGAGGTCCAGATAGACAACACCTGTAGCCCTTCCCGTGTCCACTGATGTAGTCACTCCATCATAGAAGGCCACCAGGTTAGTCAGGCAGGACTTGCCCTTGGTGAAGCCATGCTGGCTGTCTCAAATCACCTCCCTGTCCTCCATGTGCCTTAGCATAGCTTCCAGGAGGATCTGTTCCGTGATCTTCCCAGGCACAGAGGTGAGACTGACTGGCCTGTAGTTCCCTGGGTCTTCCTTTTTTCCCTTTTTAAAAATGGGAGTTATGTTTCCCCTTTTCCAGTCAGTGGGAACTTCACCGGACTGCCACGACTTCTAAAATACGATGGAATATTCTTAATCCATTGTAATGTGAATTCAAACGCATTAGCTTCCATCTCAATGAAAGAATTTTAAACATGTTTCACTTCACATTTGCAAGAGGTCACAAACACACGTACAGATATATCACAGTTCAGTCTATGATGGTAAATTACTGAGCTGTAATAACTAGTTATCAATTAAGTCAATCACCAAGGACTGTATGAGAGATTAACTATTTAAAGTGGAAACGTGTGTCTCACTTTGCTTCACTCATCTTTTTTATTTCATGCTTAAACAACTTTATTTAGTACTGATTATTCAAATCCATAAAATAATCTTTTTCTTCAAATCTTCTCTATTGTGCATGCAACTACAGCCTAAGAATGCACGTTATGCAAGTTCAAAATATCCCCGAGGGGCACAGACGTATTAATATTATTCTACATGTAAGGAAGAAACATTAAGCTCTAGATTTTCACTTCTACTATAATTTTAATTTGTAAAGGTACCCACATTATTTTAATGGTCTTGTGTAACGTACACACACATAAAGTATATCAAACCATAGTGAATATAAACATTTAATTAGTTTGTAAACACCAGTAACAAAAGTGAAAAAACTAAAATGCACTCTTCATTTGCTTTGAAGAGTACGTAAATTATGATCAAGTAAGAAATTGAGACAGCCCATACAGAAATATATGCAATAACTGTATAATGCTAATATCTAATAATATCAAGCAGTATTTTTATGTTTTAAAGGTACAATTCGAATTAATCCTACATTATATGCTCTTGAATAAAAGAAGGAAAAAGGTCTGGAGTTCTTAAAGATGTCATGAGTAACAACCAGGGATTCAATCAAGCACAATGCCCCAGGCAGTTCTTTAAAGGTTCACATCAGCAGTGATTGTTACTACTGCTGATGTAAATTTAAGGAGCTGTCTAATGTGGGATCTAATGTGCCAGAAAATAATTACCATAAATCAATTCCCTACCTACAATTCAGTAAACTACCACTACCAAATGGTAAGCCTTCCACACTTTCCTGAGGCCCACAGGACTCTCATGTGGGATTTCCTGGCTACAGATACACACCCACATGCTATGTGGTACATGGGCAACATATCTAATACAACTGGGATATGTATCAGACCTACTGTACATGACTTGCATTTACACACATGCAGTAAGTGCACTCTGTCCCAGACAGACTATACAATTTAAGAGCAAGAAGCTTAGTATAGCCCAATTTATCACATTCACTGAGCATGGGATTTTTGCCCAAGACCTGTAGGCATCAAACAATCCCAGACAAATGGCTGATTTCATGTGCCAGAACTTCCAAATGACAAAAGAAAAGATGTCCAGATACACTCAGATATATGGCAGCTAAACCTCTGCATCAGTCAGTTCACAGTTTGAGAAACAGTTGAGAACAGTTTGAGAAATGGAAACTCACAGTCACTAGATCCACGTGTACCGTGTGTGAAAACACAATTTTGTAACATAATAGGAGTTAAAAGGTTTTCCTATTCAGCTTTTCTGGCAGTGATAATACAGCAGCAGGGTGAAATATTCTGGTTTAATGCAGTGCTGACAGCTCCAAAAAAGCAAAGAGATTTGAAAACTCTCCTGTGTCATGTCAATGACAATCATTTCACATAAATTGCATGCTGGTTTGGGGTTGGTTTGGTTGGGGTTTTGGACGGTGGAGGTGTTGTTTGTTTGTTTTCTAGTTTTAAGCATACAGTAACATTTGCTGAAGTATGTAATTATGTTAGTAACTAATAAAGTGTATATAGTAATTTCCCAACAGTTTAAAGACATTATGACCTACCATTCCCAGAAGCCTGTTTGGCTATTTTTTAAAATATGCCATGAGGAACAAAAGTGCTAACTATCTTGCAAACTTTGCTAATGTGAGATGCAATCAGAAAGCCCTTAGAAACAGTACTAAGTGAGTAAGAGATTTTAAAAGATCCACTATTAAAAACCAAAATTTTGGAGTGATAAATATATTTAATCGACTTCTTTCAGAAAACAATGAGGAACTGAGGTTCATTGTCAGAAGGCCATGAATCAAAAAAATAGTCTGAAATTTCTATCCTTTTTCTTATCATTTCCGTCTCTCTCAAGCCACATCTATAGACAAGTTTGAAGCAGGAAGAATAACACATTTCTAATAAATCACTTTGTCCTCCGTGATCCCAAAGGAAAAGAAGGATGCTGAATACATTTCTATTTTTACACCCTCATCACCTAAAACTGAGCTGCTGAATCATTATAATTATAGTACCATCATATTATTAGCTGAGTATTATATTATTATATAGCGCATTATAATACTAGTTATTATTACACTATTGTCTGAATCTATTTGGAACTAAACACATTCTTGTAATTTGAGAAGGTGCTAAGTGTCCAAGTAGCAATCAGTATTCACCAAACTCCCCTTTGATGGGGATGTTGTGTCCTCAACTTTTGCCTTATTTGACAAGATAAATTAACCCATTTCATATCAACATGGGAGATTAGTCCTTCAATAAAAATAAATAAATAACAACAGGAGTAAAACTGCCTGTATCTTATCATCTAGCACAGATTTGTGTATTTTGAAGTGTCAATAAAAAGCACTTACCACACCGATTCCTTCAAAAGCAAATATTGCAGTCCCAAAAAACAGTGGGTATTTCTTCCAGCCAACCACAGGAGGCAGTTTTCGAGGATCTACTATATCCTGAAGAAAACAAATCAAAACAGTGCTCTGTAAAGCGCATTAGCTGTTCCTACAGTTTTTATTGATGCGTTATGCTATTGGGAAGAAAACACAGTACATGTTGACAGTGGTGTTTACACTGCTATTTACAATCCCTGGTTTTCCTCCCAAACTTAGTCCTTTATACACATTCATAGCCACCTTCCCACCCACACACAGACACCTGCAGACATACTTAGTCTAGGTTCATATTACTGACACTAAAGATTTTCACATTTACAGTATCACACTGGTGTATATGAGTGAGCATCAATTAAAACAAAAGGGAAAGCTCACACCTGAAGCTTAATCTTCTGCAAACTTACGCTATTCTCAGAGTATTGCTTTTTCAAATCTGCTTTCATACTGCACAGATATTCTTCATAACCATAAGGGACAGTAAAAGAAAATCTTTTTAATACAAGCTGAGTTCCTGCAGAACAATTAATTGATCTCTATCTCCTCCAATCTCTTCTCTGTAACTTCTCCTGCCTCCTTGCCCAGCCAATACCTCTCACTGGCTTTTCTGCCTTCCTCCCCATCATCCGATTCTGTCATTTCATACACTCATGTGAAATCTTTCTCAAACAATAGTGGCACTCAACACTTATCTACATCATGTGTGCAACAGTGTCTATCACTTATCACTTTTCAAAAATCATAAGGAAGAAAAACGTAGAGGTTTCTAGATGTGATTTTTTTCAGCCATCAGTTTAATTTGTTCCATTATGAAATGGCTCCAAATATGAAAAACAGCAGCAACCCAGAAAAACGCAGGAACTATTCAAATTCTCAGGAGATGGAAGTCTGCAATATGTATTCTTAAAGGGTAAGCCTTAAATTTTTCCTGATTGTACTGGAGAAACACTAGAAATAAATGTTGCTGTTGAAACTGTTCCGCAGCTGCAACAAAATGATTGACCACAGATTAAAACCTTGCAAATACTGTGTGCAACCCATAAAAATTCACATATTCTTCCACTCAAGGACTCCAAGTCGTTACAATACATATTTTTATTATCTTAAGTGCAGCAATATTACCCTTTCTTTCAAAAGTACTGTAAAACTCCATGTTTAACGCATGTCTCAAGTATTAAGGCATCTCCTTAAATTAAGATGCCTCAATAAAATACAAGATAATTCTGCCTTTCAGAAATTGTCAGTCAGCATATACCTATCAGAGACCAACTGCCACATGCAACAAATACAACTTGCCACACTGGAAAAAAGATAATAAACTTTTTTATACTCACTCTAACAATATACTGGTAAATGATCACCAGGCTGACAGCCATGGACAGATTGGCAAGCAATGAAAGCAAGGACAGACTCTTAAGGTCACGAATAAAGACCAAGAGGATCATGAATGGCAGGAAACACAGCATGTATATTCGTAAATCAGTACTCCTTTTCTCAGAAGAACTGCTGGTGGCACTGACATTTATGGGAGCAGTCTTGTTTTCCAAGAATCCTTCATGGACCTGTGGGAGAAAAAAAACCCAAAACATGTTAAACAGTAGTAGCACTAAGTCTCTGTACTGTTTTTCTATAGGGGAATTTGTCCCTCTGCTTTACCTGCCGAGTGTCAGGCATTTCAGTACTGTACTCTCAGTGCAGAAGGGAAGACAAGGCACTTTTAGCAAGTGTTTCATCCTTAAGACAAATGAAATCAGGACCTGAAAGATCTGGAAGCGTCTCTATCCCACCACTGACTAAAGACTAAATCCACGTGAGCAGTTTAGATCAGATTCCTTTCAGAAAGGGAGAGTTTGGTAAAATGAATGCAAGCGAGATGGATCTAGGCCTAAATATTAGTTTGAATTTTCCTAAGGATAATAAGGGGGTTAGATGACCAACCGCTATTGTACCTGGGTTCAGTGCCTAATAACCTTATGCCTTTGCCATGCACATCATAGCAGCATAGATAAAAAATGATGTTAGAATATGAACGTGCCTGTCTTTTAATTCAAATTATTTTGTTTCACTTGAGTCTTTTATTAAGCAACATCAACTCAACTTTAAAAACCATGAGCTCAGAGAGTTGAGAGTCCTGTAGCCATTAAATTGATATAAATTAATGCCTATAGATAAACAGTAGTACACAATGTGAAAGTGTATTAGGTTTTTTGTATATAACATTACAATAGTTGCCTATGGTGCAATTCAGAAGACTGAGTTTGGCACTATTCACGACTCTCATTGCCTCTTTTGGAAAAATGTTAATGTGGCCATAACTGCCAAAATTTGTTTTCTGGAAATATATTCTGTGCTATGTGCACACCACGATCAAAATGCCAAGAGCTGGTGGTTACTCTGCTTGCTGCAAAATAGTAACAGTTCAAATCCACTTGTTTTAAATCTTATCATGCCTTTTCCCTAGGAGTGTAACCTTTCCTTTTCCCTTCCATTGCATTTGCCATCTTACAAATCAGCACATGACTGTGCTTAATCTGTTCATGCCGCAGAAAGCCTCTGGCTTGATGACTACAAAAAGATACCGAGACAGTGAAAAAAAAAAGAACAGTCCCCTATCGCACAAAGAGACTTAAACAAAAATGGGAAATCAATATATAACAAAACAACTGAAGACAATACTCTGACTCTCGCGCTGTCAGACAACCAACTACTATAGCCACAGTCTTAAAATTTAATATAGAACTGAACTCAGAGGAAGACTGTATAACCCTACAATCCCAGGAAGTGTACAAGCATAGCAATCCTTAAATATTATTATCCTTATCACATAGTTCACAGGCATGGTCCCAAGACTGATTAATTTATGGGCAATTCTTTCAACGTGGTTTGTTCTTTAAAATGTCAGTGATTATCTGTGCAAGTGAAATAATAAGATCATAGATCCCGCCTCAAAAACCCAAACTCGTTAAGCTGTTACAATAAAAAGGGGGAAGTATTACCATTACAATGTAAGTTTTTATGTAGCCACAGCAGTCCTAAGCAAACACCAAAATTACCAGTACTTAATGGCATCTATTTTATTTTATAGGTCACAGTAACTCAGGGCTATTAATTTTTTACTTTGAGGAACAGGATGAAGTGGAGAAAAGAGAACAGGCTGGAGATACAGCTGGCAATCAAAGGATCACTGGGACTGTGATACTTTCATGAAGCATAGGGAGTTGGCTGATAATGTAAAACCACTTGTATGTAAACCAAGGCATTCAAATTGGCAAGTTTGCCAAAACTCAGACTTTACAAGCCTAGGAGAAAAAAAATGCACAATTCACTTTATTTCCATTGTTTCAAACAATCCACAAACTCAGGAAGACAGAATTAACTTAAAATTCTTTTCTTTGTAACAAAAGCACTAGACAGATTTTTTCATTATGAAAAAGCAAAAGACAAAAGATACAATTCTGCAACCAAATGTTTTCCAGAAATCTCATTTTAAATGAAAACAAAGGACACCAGTCATTATGGAACCACTGACGGTTTCCATCTTGCAAAAATCTTAAGTGTCACTTACAAGACATTTAACATCTGTTAGTTTTCATTAAGATAACATTTTTAGAAAGCTACGAAGAAGAGCTAAATACATTTAGAACTGAATTCCAGTGAATTCACGCAGCTACAATAACTCCACTTTGCCAAGCAATATGTCAAACACTTAACCAAATTACTTCCCTAATGCCCCATGAAGTAAAGCTCTCTGTAGAAGTTTCCTGCTTTCCCATCATACTTGAAATACCGAACAAGCACTTTAATAGCCTTTCACTTTAACAACCGTCTGGTGTGTTTACTTGCTTGCATGCATTCACAGGTAGCCAGAGCTGCTCTGCACACAAGGACATGTAAGAGGGTTTGCTAAGAATTACAATGTGATTTGAGCATGTAAGTCCCATTGAAAACCTTAGGTACGATAAATATTTAACCTAGCATGCCTTCAATGTACACAAATATCTGTAGCCTGATGAGCTATTAGAAAAAAAAATTATTCCTTAAAAAACAAAACAAAAAAAAAACCAGACAGCAGGCAGGACACAGTTCAGGTTCTAAAATACATTTTTAAAATATCACAGTATAAACCAGCTTCTACTCAAATCATTTCAAGCATTCACTTCAGTTTTCTCTTAAGACAGAGGCATTCCATTTGTATAAACAAACCCCAACAAAAAGTTCCTGAATTCAGAAATATTTGATTTTTTGTCTATTAACGCTGCCAAATTCCAACTAGATATTCAACCTCCGTTTACTGGCTAATACAGCTGGAAAATGCAATGTACAATGTTCTATATAATTCCATTCAAGTTCAGCTCTACTGTGATCAGCTACCCTGATGATGGGCTTAAGATAAGATCACACCTCCATGTTCTGTTAGGTAAGCGTGGTCATACAAAATAGCCTTTATAATTATCTGCCTTTTACTTTCACAAAAATACCGAGGAAAGCACAGAGAAAGAAAATACTACAGCTGCGCACAAACTCTCCACAACCATCATCAGATGAATGAATATTGATGCAGAATCAGCAAAACACAGCCAACTAAAATTATCAGACACTGACTCCCTGACCCTAGCTTCCCACCTCCCACTTCCACGTTTCAGATATGAGTTCTATTGCTACAATAAACCACAACACTGTAGTCTGCTTTACAATACTGTAAGCACGGTACCCCTTCTTCCCGCACTCGTCCCTGCCCCAGCATTCATCAGAGGAAGGAAATGGAGGCCAAATGGATTCTCAGAATGTCATGACTTGCAGGAGCCTGCATCAGATCCTGTTCCTTGAAATACAGTTTAAAGAAAGAAGTCAGGGCATCAAAGACATTCTGGCTGGGAGGAATAAAAAAGAAAAAAGATGAAATTCTGAAGCTGCTCAGCACAGATTAATATTTTGAGTAAACCAGATTTGCAATCACAGCTGTCTTAGTCCCAGCTATGAAAAGCACCTACTTGTTGTATGTTTTTATGCCAAAAGCTGCAATTCTAGGTGTGGAATAAATGCCAGTTCCACAAAATTCACAAAGTCCTGCTGCCCCTTCCTCTCTTCCACAACATCTCTTATCTGAGTCACTTTGCCTTGTGAAGTCTCCTATCTACTACACAAAACATTGTATTCTCAACAGTCTTCTCCATTGCCTCATCCAAAAATGGAGGTTTGGATTTACTGAATCATAGAATAATTTAGGCTAGATGGGACCTCAGGAGACCTATAGTCTAACTGCTTGCTCACAGCTCCATCAGCTGTGGGGTCAAACCAGATTGTTCCTCTCCCCATTCTCCAGCTGGGTCCTGAAAACTTCTAAGGATGGAGACTGCACAACCTCTCTGGGCAACTGATTCCAGTGCTTGACTGTCTTAAGGTTTTTCTTTGCCTGAGGTCGGAAACTCCTGTGTTATTTTATGACCACTTTCTCTTGTCCTCCCACTCCATCTCAGTAAAGAGCTTGTTCCATTTTCTAGACAACCTCTTTGCAGTCCTGGGGGGCTGCTGTTAGGTCCTCAAAAGCCAGTTCCTCTACAAGCCCAGTTTCCCCAGCCCTCACAAGGCAAGTGCTCCAGCCCCGATCGTTTCAGCAGCCCTCCCCTGAACTCATTCCAGTTTGTCAATGACTTGCCAGTATTGGGGATATCCAAAACTTGACAGAATATTCTAGATGTGGTCTAACAAATGCAAAGTAAAGGATGATAATCACTTCCCTCAATCTACCAGCAATTCTCCTGTTCACACAACCCAGGATGCTGTTGGTTTCCTTTGCTGTCAGGGCACACTGCTGGCTCATGATCATGACGACTACCCTCTGAGCCTGACCATACAACCAGCTTTTTTTTTTTTCCCCAGCTAGTTGTCCATCTGTACATCCATCCATCCAGACCATAACAGCCTTACTTAGATACAAGGATATTGTCAGAGACAGCATGAAAAACGTTGCTAAAGTCAAGGTGACACTAGTGCTTTCTCCTAATGTACAAATTCAGACTTTTTTTCTTATAGAAAGCAATCAAGTTGGTCAGTCCCTTGGTAAATCCATGCTGACTGGTTCCAGTCACTTTATTCTCCCTCATGTGCCCAGAAATGTGCTCCAAGAAGACTCAATCCCTGATTTTCAAAGGGACTGAGGAGAGGCTGACTGGCTTGTAATTCTCCAAATTATTCTTTTGGCCTTTTGTGAAGATAAGTACAACATTTGCCTCTCCTCGGTTCTCAGGGACCTCCCCCACTCTGTATGGTCTTTCAAAGACTTCAGGTTTCTCCCAGCACTCTTGGATACAGCCCATCTGGTCCCAGACTCCCTCCTTTCTCTTTGTCTTCAGAGCACAGCAGTGACACTGCTTTAACCAGACTTCGACAGTATAAAGCAGGGTAATTCCTTACTCTCTTCCCATCTTTGTTGTGTGTGATCACAGCTGTCATTGTATAAAGGTATTTTGTAACTCTACTCAGAAAATGGAACAAGCCTTATTTATTTGCAATAGCCTTCACCCTAGTGAGATTTGTCCAACCCCAGAGGATTATTCTGCTATGTAAGTCTTTAGATAAATAAAAAAAGAAAATCAGAGCTCTACCTGAAACAGCCCTGTTCCCTGAAGCCTGTCCTATGGAGGATTACGGCTTTGTATAGAGGAAAAACACGTGAAATGGTTAGTTAAGTTCCACTTATCCCCTAATAACTGCTGAAAATGCACACACTTATCCCAGGCAGAGTATTTTAGAGATCAGCTTGCCATTGGGTGAAGAGATTACTGTGAACTGTAACACTGCTAAAGACAGCAGTATTGTCTGGGTGAGGATGAGGTTTCTGAAATTTACTCTCCACTAGCTATTACTTGCATGGAGCAAAATGTGAAGCCCATGACTTCAAAATTAATATTTCAATTTATTAAAAAAAAAGAAAATTTTGCAAGTTTCAGTTCAGCTGTTGACTATCAAGCTGTTTTCATTATGTCCATTATACACAGGTTTTTGCACTACTAAAATACTTCGGGGGTGAATTTTATGTACACATATACACATGTGCACATGTATATACCATGTAACTGATATGGACACAGTTATACTGATATAAAAGCACAGGAGGACAGTTTATTCCCTTTTGTGGATATATATACACCTTTAAATCAACATAACAATAAAGCAGCTTTATCAACATCAGTCAGGGCAGTACCACTTACAGGTTTAGGCAAGGCCACAGGAAATACCCATACCGCAGAAGTGGATTTTGAGACATGACAGAATAGTGATTCTGGACATTGACTCAGAAGAGGCACACCAGATAAGATCCAGCAAAGGTTAATCTTGTAGGAGAGCTAAACAAACAGGCAAGAATGACTGACAGGTGGAAGAAAGCTGAGTCAGAAAGTAAAATACAAAAATTATAAAAAGGGTCACTATTCTCCCTCTTAAAGTGGAGAATTCGCTGTGGGAGATTTGACAGTAAAGAGCAGCAGAGGAAAACTCTAATGAAGATGAGATCATACTGATTTGTTCAGGTGCAGGCTAACAGTACTGTCACGTTGAAAGTGTTTTACTAGATTTAAAAAAAAAAATCAGTTAACACTTAAAACTGTTCTAACAGGTAACAAAATACAAAGCAGCAGGAGGACTTTTTTTTTTTAAATTCTTTCTCATATGCTGTTTAGCTCAGTGCAAGTTTACTGCTGATTGTGTTAGGATGAACTATGACTCACTGTCTAACCTAGTCTCCTAAATATTACAATCAATATAATTTCAGATTCCTATTCTGGACAACAATCACTTTCAATCTCCTGCTGCTCTCTGCTAGTGCATCAATGCATATGGCAGTCATGCTGGGCCAAGAACAGCAGACATTATGTCTAACTGTCTTTTTCCTAAACAAAGCAACATAATCTGAAATATCACTGGAATATCAGCCAACTTAGACAAATCTTTTCACTTATCCATCCAATGGATCTGTTCTTGAAAAAGGCATATATACATATTCTTTTGTATATGTCACAGAGCCCAGTGACATTATCTGAGTTTTGTTCTGTGCTTATCACGACTGTACCTGGGAGTTCCACAAACATTTCGCTAAACCACATGAGGAAATACCATTGTGGTTTTAGAAAGGAAGTACACAGCCACTGAAGTCACTAGGCATAGTGACTACAAAGGCTAGTGATGTCCCCAGTCACAAGGTGACTTCATCAGAATTCACTTCAGTTATTCAAGCATTAACTTACATGATGGTGCGATGTCTGAAACAGCTTTCTTTACAGGAGTGCTTCACCTAATGTCTCATTTACACAGCCCAAGCATAGCATCCACCAACTTCAGCTGTATCTAGGAAGATCAAACACTTGTGCAAATCTGGTTATCAGATTCATTATGTCAGGCACTCAGAAAACAACTAATGCACAACTAGTGACTGCAGAAAATTCAGTTCAACTGATGAACACACTTCTTATAGGAACTACCTCCGAAGCAAGAAGTAATTCCGTTTCCTTAGTCTCTTCAACCGAGAACACTGTTTCCTTCCCTGTATCCCAAAACCTGCTCTTTCTGTCATACAGTCTACAGACTTTTCAACATCTAGAGGGATCAAAACAGTAGTCTTTGAACTCACTGGTTCCTCCTAATTCCTTCCTTATTCAGCTCAGAGCAACAGACAGTACAATACACAAGGCCAGATCTGGCACAAAACCAGTATATTATCAGGCAGATAAAGACTATATCGTAATCCTGTAATTTGGCATGAACAGGCCAAAGAAATGTTTCACAGTTCATTCAGTTCTGGTATTTCATTATTACTCAGTACTCAACTTTCCAACATTTTTAACACTTCCAGTTTTATGCCTAAGTACAATTTCCTAAGTTTTGAGAGGTTTTTTCATTTTTACAAAAACTGGGGAAAAAAACAAAATTCCACTATGTAGCATCCCACTGATGGGTCGTCTTCAAAGTGCTAAAGATCTAATAAAGTGCTCCCACACAGCAAGAACATGTTTTCATTTTTTAGCTTTATCAGCAAACAATGAGAAAAGGACAATTTTCCAGAGAAATCAGCAAATATTCACGAGCAGAGCAAGTTGATAAATGCCAAGACTCTTGACTTAAGGTCTTCTGTTGCTCAAGCAGGAAAAGCAAAGTAACTATGGCATGAAAGGGGACCATGCTCCTTTGGGCACAGATTCTTTTTTCTATCCCAGTGTGTTCCTGCTCCAGTCTTGCTGCAGTCAACCCCCAGCTGTTTGTTCCAGTTTCACCATTCCTCTCCAGTTCTAGACACCTTCACCCCTAAGCCCCTTATTTACATGCTGCCAGACTTAACCAGAACTTGCCACCAACCTGAGTTTCTTTGGTGCCCCAGAAAAATATTCCTTAGGAAAAGATTCATTTGAAATTTGATATAACTGGAAATAGGGTCTTGTAGCACAAAGTGTCTGGAAAACACTAATGTAATGCAGCCAACATTGTTATAATCCCACAGACACCAATCAGAAAAGATTTAGCACCAGAAGCAATACTGCATATCCATTAGTGAGAAGGTATATCAAACATTTCACAGAATTCAAAAGATGAAATAAATATTTAGACTTACATGCACCACTGTGTGTCTAACTAAATATTCACCTCAAAGTAATGTGGACTGATGTATATTCCATTCATGTGCCAGAACCATTTTAAAATGCTTTGTCACATCTTAGTTCTCTGAAACAGTAAATACAGTGAAGGAAGAGACTACTAAATTTGGGTTGGTACTAGTTTTAACTAAGAATATCAAAGAAAAGATCTCAGTGGAAGTTCCCACTGGTTCCAGTGGGCTTAATTTGCACACACCAACATGCAAACATCATCAGAAGAGTACGGAGCACAATGCAGAGGTATTGGTCAAGGAGTGGTATTAGTAACATTACTACTATGTTTTTCCTTTATCTTAGTTCCCCACCCCCCATTCCCTCTACTCACCTGCCTCATCCTTCCATTACCCCAAATAATTAGATTTAAAGCAGTAACAATTTGTGTTCTTTGGTGCCCTCTATGGGACAGATTTCTGCAACATAAAGTTGCCAGGAAGAAACCACAGCCTGCTCCCTCTCAGAGGAAAGAGCACAGGGCAACCTGAATCAAATACACTTGCAAGTGGGACTTCTGAATTGCTGATGACTTTCATTCATTCACAGGGTACATGTCATGGGTCTCTGCAGCCACTGCTTTTGCAGAGGTTGCTTTTCTATAAGATCTTTCAAACTTTCTTCAAGAAAGCAGCAACAGGATCCCTGAAAAGGTTTTGTTTTTTTCAAAATCTACAAAAGCCAAGGTCAGCAAGTGCTCAGTCTTGCCTTTTGCTTAAGGTCAAAACACATACGTAACAACTGGTTGATCAGGTATGTATTTGATGGGAAAGGTTTCAATTTGAAGTTACATTACAAAGGATGCAATAAAAATCCCCACTTCAGAAGGCCAGCAAAAGAACATCAGACGTAAAATAGGATTTTTAGGTGTTAAGATAGATTGTGACAGTGGGACTGTAGGTTCTAAGGTTGGGGGTTTTTTTTTTCTCTCCCAAGACACAAATTACAGAGTACCCAGCTTCCAAATACACAAATTTGCCTTGTCTTGACAGGATTTTCATCCGCAGAACTTGGAATATTTTTTAAACACAATATAAATACTCTTCTACAAGGGGAGGAAGAAAACATACTATCTTCTATGTACTAACTGCCCAAGGGGACACTCTTCTTCCTAATTAAAGTAAGTTAAGCTATGCCAAGACACCTTTATTCTACCTTTTGGGTAGAGTTAGAGTCCATATGGATGATCAATGCTCAGTAACCTGCCCTACCTTACTCCTCACCCACTTTACTAATTACAGAAGCACACATGTTTAGACACAGGCCCAGAGTCATCCTCATTAGCTTTATGTCAAGTAACTACCCATCATCTTATAAGCAGAAAACACAGCAGAGTATATAAGTAGAGTTCTGGCATCTTAATAAGCCCATGGAGGAGAGAGCACCACAAGCTCAAAGTGCCTGTGGCTCCTGCCTGAGCAGCCAACCTGTGCTGGCTGACCTCCCGTGGACCACCTGCTCAGACACACACGCTGCTGACTGCAACTGCCGAGTGTGCAAAGAGGAAGGACCAGCAGACATCAGGGACCCCGTGAACAGGAAAATCTCCATCAATGAGGAAAAGAGGAGCTTAGAAGGACTGGAGAGTGAGAGACAAAAACCATGGATGAAAGCAGAAGCAGCTGTCACGAAAATGACAGCCATGGTTTGGTTTGGTTTTATCAGTGACGGATGGTTGCGGGGGAGAAAAGGGGTATTTTATTGAAAAGTTTGGGGGTTGTCTGCGAGGTGTATAAGTATTTGTGATTGTGGGGGTTCACTTGATATTTTTAATTCACTTTTTCTAAATATGGCATGACAAAATATTTTATTTTTTAGACATCCTTAAATAAATCCACTTGCACAAATGAATCACAGTATTTTTCTAGTAATTAATATTCAATCCATTTAAAAAACATTGAAATGTGTTTGCATATATTTAATACTACATAGTATATGTGTAACAGTAAAACACATGAAATGCTATGTGAGCAGTGCTATTTAATATTTTCATTAATATAGTAAGCAGGGTTTAAACATCTTTTCCAGATGGAAAGTGAAAGAATATTGAAGAACAGGATTAAAGTTCAACCTTGAGAACTGTTAAAAATCAATCCAGTAAGGAAAAATAAAGGATTCTATAGGTAAGCAGAAACCATCTGTACAGAAAGAAGAACCAGAAGAATTGCCTAGAATGCAGCTCTGCAGTAAAGGACCGAGAGATCACAGTGGATCACAAATCAATCATGAGTTAGCAATGACATATTCCTGCAAAATGACCATTACACTGAAGTGTCAAGTCTGGAATATGATCTGTAAGACCTGTGAAATAACCCTTCAGCTCTATTGGCCACAAGCAAAACTTCAACTAGAGTAGCATAACCAACTTCAGGGATAAAACTTGGAAAAAAGAGATAGATATGACCAATTGCAGAGTGTTCACAGAAAAGCAAGAAGCATTATTAGATTCTGTCATGTCTCCCCTCTACTACATAGAGGGGAGATGTGGTAACAATATTCAAAAATATAAAAGGTATCCACAAATAGAAAAGAATAAACTACTTATAGCTAGAACATGAAATAAAGGACTTATAATGCCGGCAAGAAATTTTAAGCTTCTACAAAGAAGAAGCTGTCTAACAGATAAGAAAGCATTGGAACTGACTACTTAGGAGGCTGCAGAAATTTCAATGTCAGGCATTTTTAAGAACAAAAATCAGGATTGGTTTAGATACAATGGATTCTGCGGCAGATGAGACCACTCTAAAGAAGGGAAGAGACTAAACAAGAACCAAAGAAAGACTCCAGTGACATGAAAAGGGAAAAATATGCCCAGGAGGTCAGGGGAAAAAAAGGAAGTCAGCAGAAGGCCTGGCAAAAAAAATAAAATTCAGGGACAACTGGCTCCTAGACCAGTTTCAGCTTTATTTTCTATCATTTCCACAATTAATTTTTAAATTCAACAAACAAATCAGATGGCAGTGAAGCCACAAACACTTGCACATGATCTGAATTTAGTTCACCTTGCACACTGCTCCTTTTTACCGAAAGCTCTTTTGTGGAAACCGTGGTAGAACCCATTCTGCACGCATCTCAACTTTACATTTTATAAGTAGTTCTGTTGGACTTTACAAGGATAGGAAATAAAAGTGAGGAAAAAGGAATCTAAAACCATAACTGTTTCCATACAGTAATATTACTCACTTGTTTCACATTTTCTGCCAAGAACACAACATAAACGCTACAAAATCCCAGCTGTGTTATCACTAGGAAGAAGTCAACAATATACCTGAGGAAGAAAAAACAAACATACATTATACTTAGGATCCAAGCAATTAACCCATCTCTACCTAATACTAGTCCTTTTTACAGTAGTCAAAATGCTAGATTCAAATGCCACATTAATCTCATGAGCACTGCAATGCAGGTTCCTCTTACGGCAAAACAGGGTGGGTTTGTATGTGGTTTTTTTAAGGTAACATTGAGTAGGCATCGAAGTTTCTCAAACAAAAAAAAAAAGGTACTCACATATTTTAAAGTCGCATAAAATGAAATTCAAAGACTTAACAGTGTGGTAGAAGTATAAACAACAGACATATATATTCAATACACATATAAATTCTGCTGGGGTCCGTTAGCCCCTAACACAGCAGTTTTCCACCAGGACCAGAGATTAAATGTCTTATACAGGCTAAGTTACGTAAATTTCAGCAATTCAAGATAACAAACATTTTCACATCTTACTAAGTGGGTCTATATCAATGTATCCAAATACATATTCAGGCACTGTATCTCACTGAAAAAACACTCTAAACTATGATTCAGACTGTTTTTGAAAAATGTTATACATAATGGTGGCCTGAAGACACGCTGTAATGAAACTCTTCACTAGAGTCAGGCATACAGCAGAGATCTGCCGCAGAGAATGGATTTGCTGCAGCACAGTGTCTCTAGAAATCAATTGCCATTTGTGGCTTGTAACTCTTCGGTGCATTACAGAATTGTCATTATATTTCACTACAAACCAATTTTCCCTCTAATTGAGCTGTACTCCATTCCTATGAAGTCATCACAAAAGATCTTAAAAGACTAGCTCACCTTTTTCTTATTCGAAACAAAGTAATAGACAAAACACATGATGCAAGAGGCTGCATCCTTGAAAATAACAGGACCAAAAAAAATTATTCCTCAAGTGAGGAAAAAAAGCACTTTAAATTAGCATTGAACAACATGTCTGAGTTTTTGAGTTTCACTGCCATAAACTCCATAAACAGCTATAGAGCAACAAATGGCAAAGAAAAAATAATGGTCTTTTCTGAAAGAGGAATAATGTATTTAAGGGAGACAACAAGTTATTAATATCTGCATGTCATTATTGCAAAATATTTGTATGTTATATTTAAACAGGAACCAAATAATTGCTTTGCTTCCTTTCAGAATAAATATATTGAAGTAATTTACATTTGCAGAGTCAACCTGCTTCAAGAGTGAACTCTGATGCAGAGAAAAGTGTTTACGGTAAAAGAGAATGAAAACTTAAATTACTTCACTACATTAGACAATACAGAACGCATTTCTGGTTATAACACATCTCTTCCTATATTACTAAACAGAATTCTTTTCTTCACAGGTCTTGTAGACCTGAAAATTGAAATGCCTAACAGAGAGAGACACTCCCCAATCCTCTCATGTTGCCACTACTAGCTGCAGGAAATAACAAATAACACTGCATAAAAATATTTCAAGCACAGAGAACACATTCTTAAAGCAGGTAACATCCTAGTGAAAAGGAAATCTCCTAACCATTCCAAGTGTGACCATTAATTTTTAATAACAAATTTATTAAATTGAATTCCAATGCAAACTTACCGTCCCCAAGAAGCTCGTTTCTGAAGAGCAGTCAGGGGCCCCACTTCCATGGCGTAACTAACTGTATCGCTATACCCCAGCGAGGATTTTTTCATCCTGAAATCAAAGAGTGAAGAAAGAACAGAGTTACTAGAAACTATGAGGGCCTGGATCCCTACCTTGAAAACACTGGTGGCCTCCCAGGGTTATAATAAGTAATCACCTGTGGCACCATTCTGCGGCTGCTGAATTTTAGAGGTATGGTTTGGACTTTTTCCCCCAGGAAGAGCTATTCAGCACTCTACAAGCATGTGATCCACAATGCTGCTTCCCTCTAATTCAACAGTACTAAATCAGTTCCTTACAGAACAACTTTCTTGATAACTTAATCCAAAATTAGATTCTTATAATACCAGCTTGAGAAATGCATCTCAAATCTCAAAGTCACAAAGAACTTTGGGGAGGTTTACACGGCACCGGGCCTGCTGGCGACAGACGGAGTTCAGCTGTCTCACAGGGGGAAAAGGATCATCGCCCATGAATTGGCGGGGCTCACTGAGAGGGCTTTAAACTAGGTTCAAAGGGGGAAGGGGATAAAACCAGGCTCACTAGAGATGAGCCTAGGGGTGGCATGCCAATGCTGGGGGTGAAATCGATAGCCCAGCTCAAGTGCATCTACACCAATGCACGCAGCATGGGCGGCAAACAGGAGGAGCTGGAAGCCATTGTGCAGCGGGAGAGGTATGACTTAGTCGCCATCACAGAAACATGCTGGGGTGACTCTCACGATTGGAGTGCTGCAATGGATGGCTATAGACTCTTCAGAGGGGACAGGCGAGGAAGGAGAGGAGGTGGGGTGGCCCTGTATGTTAGGGAGTGTTGCGACTGTCTAGAGCTCAACAATTGTGATGATGAGATGGTTGAGTGTTTATGGGTAAGGATGAGGGGGAAGGCCAACGGGGCAGATATCCTGCTGGGAGTCTGTTATAGACCACCCAACCAGGATGAAG
>NW_008824231.1:2322187-2327293 GCF_000699105.1 Pygoscelis adeliae
CCTGGCGGAAAAGGACCTGGGGGTGCTGGTCGACAGCCGGCTGAACATGAGCCGGCAGTGTGCCCAGGCGGCCAAGAAGGCCAATGGCATCCTGGCCTGTATCAGAAATAGTGTGGCCAGCAGGAGCAGGGAAGTGATCGTGCCCCTGTACTCGGCACTGGTGAGGCCGCACCTCGAATACTGTGTTCAGTTTTGGGCCCCTCACTACAAGAAGGATGTTGAGATGTTGGAACGTGTCCAGAGAAGGGCAACGAGGCTGGTGAGGGGTCTGGAGAACAAGCCTTATGAGGAGCGGCTGAGGGAGCTGGGGTTGTTTAGCCTGGAGAAAAGGAGGCTGAGGGGAGACCTCATTGCTCTCTACAACTACCTAAAAGGAGGTTGTAGCAAGGTGGGTGTCGGTCTCTTCTCCCAAGTAACTGGCGAAAGGACGAGAGGAAATGGCCTCAAGTTGCGCCAGGGGAGGTTTAGATTGGATGTAAGTGAGAGTGGTTAAACATTGGAACAGGTTGCCCAGGGAAGTGGTTGAGTCACCATCCCTGGAGGGATTTAAAAGACGGGTAGATGAGGCGCTTAGGGACATGGTTTAGTGGGCGTGGTGGTGTTGGGTTGACGGTTGGACTCGATGATCTTAGAGGTCTTTTCCAACCGTAATGATTCTATTCTATTCTAACTTCAACAGGATTCAACATTTTCCTGGACAAGCAGTCAATCACAACTGTTTCAGTGATCTTAGTTTTATGGACAACTTCAAAGACCATTCAAAACTAGAGGAAAAAGCAAAGAATTGAGAAATGACAGGATCCCTTCACAGTACATTATGACATTAAACTGATAAGACAGTTTTTCCTGCCACAGGGACATGAACAGTTTTGTGTTTCTATTCAGCTCAAAAACTTCACCACACTTTTTAACTAGAGACCTTCCCACTGCTTCTCTTTAACACCTGACAGTAAGATAAAAATGTTTAATAGAAGTCACTATTAATCAAAATACTCTATGGGTCAAATTTGAGTAACTGCTTCCCCCCAGTGTTGTACATCTCACTTGGAGGAGTATCTAGTGTTTATCTGCTCACTAGCATCATTTTAACATATTCCTTCAGCACTACAGTTTTGAAGAATCAAGTTTACACAATCCAAAGAGACAGAGCTCACATATAATCATAAAAGACATTAACAGCAATTCTTAGTTTATCTTTTATTCCTATAAAGTACTTATAAACTGGTTATTTATAAATTGGACGCTTTTCAAAGCTATGAAGATTCAGAAGCTACGAAGAAAGCTATAAAGATAAAGAAGGACTAAAGGACTGAAGCTAGGCAATTAAAATCGCAATGAGAAAGATGTGATTATTTGCCAGCTGAGACAGGGAACAGGATACTGGGCAATACAAGTTAAACCAGCTTAATTTTGTGTATGAGCAGAGAAGAAATATTTTTTCAATGTATTAAAGGAGCGTTGCACAAAGCACAGTTATCATTTATAGTTGAACGATAAGAATTTGAGTGTTGTTTCTTTGAAGTACAAGACTCTGATCTGAAGAAACTGCTGCAGCATCAGGACAGTCTGTATGCCAAAAATTAGAAATAGAAAAGAACAAAGAAATAAATAATACTCAAACTCAGCAACAGAATGAGTAGTTCCACATTTACCTCTGACATAGACAGTGGCTGCAACGTACCAAGATGTGCATACAATGAACAGAGATAACTCCTATGAACACAAGGCTGATTGGTCCAATCTGGTGTGGAAAAAAAAAGGGAGGACATGGGAGATAAACAGAATTTTTCATTAAAATGTGCTGGGGGAAAATCTATACATGCAAAAATTTCACATTGTAGAAAATAAATAAAGAACTAAAAATTTTATGCAACTAGATTTTTTTTCCCCTCTCAGAGGAGGATTTGCTGCTGATGTTTTATAGCATTCCTTACTTTTAGTCCACTACTCGACAGAAGGCTACTTAGGGACAGTCAAGCCATAAATACTAAATGGGCATGAACAACTTCACTCCTCTAACAGCTTCATTAAGATACTTGCCAAAGAAATTTGTCAAGAGAGAAGACTGCATATTGAACCACTTCAATGTGGCAATGTTAATGACAATAAAGGTTTCTTTCCTTTAAATTAAATTAAATATACCCTGCCTTAGGAAATGTGTTGTTTGTTACCCAGTATAAACTAGCCTGTGCTACACCCTGTTTCTGCAGAAACACGAGATTGATTTAACAAGCTGACACTGCATCCTAGGACATACAATCTGGCTAGAGAGAAGTCTGGACAAAGATAAGACTACCCCATAACAATTCCCATGAGACATCATAGGAGTCTGAGTGAATCAAAATCTTTCTTTTTCTGACAAAGCTTTTGTTTTCCACAGAAAAACACTTCGGCTAAGCAAAAATCCAGTACATGCTATAAAGTCCTCAGAATGAAGTAGCAACTTTAAAAAAAAAATTCTCAGTCTTCAGTAACAACCAAACTGAAGAGGAAAAATAGAACACAGCTCTGTTGAAGTCGGTAATGACAACCAAAAATTATCAAGATTTTAGTTTTCCAGGCTCAGACACGTATCTGTAGATCTTTCTAGATAATTTTTCTAATCTACGAAAAATAGCTGAATTCTTACCACAATGCCAGCATTTTTTATTGCAAGTGGAAGCCCAAGAAGCCCAGTCCCAATATTTCCCTTGAGGAGGTGCGTAAGTGTCTGTATAAACCTGAGGATAAAAGTAGAAAAAGTCACATTTGAAGTACACTCAGATTGGTGGGAAAAAAAAAATAAAACATAAACAAACCCACATTCTCTATCATTTATTAACATATAGGGATAATTTGTGAACTTCAACTACTTTAATGTAGTCCAGCACATTCAAAGAATGTTCTTATTAATCTTTCGATGTGAGCTCCCTCCAATTGAACATACAAGTCTGACCTTCAGTTCCTTCCTCCAGCTCGTGAAAGGTTATTTGCTGTGCAATTTTATTGTCTTTCTGCCTCAGAGTCAAAATTACCAACTTTCATCCATGCTATTTTAGAATCAATAACATTCAAAACAATTACCAGCTACAAATCACAGTTCTGACAGCCAAAGTGTATCAAAAGAAAAAAAACCTTTACAAGATCTTCTAATTAAACTTTAACAAATAAACTATTTCCAAAGTCTTCTGAAGTTTCTTTACAAAAAAATAAAATCAGTCAAAATCTTCTTTAAACAGTGCTTGGATTTTGAGTGACCCCATCACTTTACAAATGGGCACCTTTTAAGATTTTACTGCCAGTACATCGTTAGCTTCCAAAGAACAAAGAACCTACTCAAAATGGGCTGCTTTTTGGCAGAACTATGCGAAGTGCTAAAGTATAACAACAAAACTGTACTGTGGGTGCAAGAAAACCCCTTAAGAGTTCAGTAAACTACTCATGAGAAACAAGTTGGAAGCAACCGTTTTTAACAAGCTGATACTTAAGAGTAATACATACGTAATCCCTTCTTCATTATCAAGCTGGTAATGCTTCTCAACTGGCAGGAAATTATTTTCATGCTCCTCATCTGAGATGCCATCTGAATTTTGTTCATCAATTAACGGCTTCATTACTTCCATGTCTATACAATAGAGTTAACACAAAATAAGCATTAGAAACAAACTTATAGTTTGGAAGTAAAACATGACACAAATAATTTGCCATGCCATGAGGTTTATGGGTGTTACTAACTACAAAGCTGATTTAGGCAGATAGATACATACACCACAAGTTTGCGCAGGAAATTCTCTCTTTATAGGGGCACACAGCCTCATTATTAGTATCATCAACACCACTGTTATTATTATGGCCAAACACTACAGTTTTTCATTAAGAAAAACAACTTTGTATCATCAAAACGTTGATGGTTTAGATCATTTTTGCAAGCTAATACAACATACAGCAAAACAGAAAAGTCATCCATTGTTACAAAAGGATGACATCCACCTTAGCTGCTATTAGCTATTGCTAAACTAAGCATTTAGTCTCCAATTCCTCTTATCAGTGGTGAGCGAGGGCACTCCCCCAGACCCATCCCATGCTAAAATGGACCAGTAAGATAGGCGCCCCAGATGTCTCCAGTCACTAGTAAGAGAACCAAGATAACGGAATTAGGCTGCATGCTTTAAAAGCTGGAATTTCATGAACCTTTGAAAGTAGCATAAACTGCCACCACAGTCAACAAATGCAATCCCACCATCCAGCTAAATAACAGCACCAAGCAACAGCAAGCAGCCAGTAGTGAACAAAATTGCCTTTTGGGCAAAACTAACAGCTGAGGCCAGTTTAATGTTGATTAAATTATAACAATTTTTAAATTACCACCATTAAGCAAAACAAATCCTGCCACGAGCAAAACGATTATTTACCTTACACTTGCCTACCACAGTATCCATTCATAAAATGTGTTGAATAAGTCTCAACTTCCATCATTTTCACCAAAAAAAAAAGAAATCCCTGTGATGTTAACATTTTCTATTTAAAAAAAAAAAAAGACTGAGTATTTCTAAGTGTGCAAGAGCATACCGTACTGAATTATCACATTATTTACGGAGCTCTGAAAACACTGAAGAATACCACAAAAGACATCAGCTACATTAAAACATGCTTCACTATTCAGCAAGCAAAAATATTTTAGTTTGAGTGAACATTAAATACCTTAACCATACTAAGCTTATTTATTCTGTAAGAAAAATATAGATGCTAACTGCATACCTGTGAAATCTGTAATACCGGTGAGATTGTAGAATCATTTAAAAGAAGGTATGGATGACTGACATCTTTAAAGTACATAGTGGTATATGAACCTGCCAAATACGAGTTTTGTTTTGGGGAGCTATTATGGTCAATCTGATAAAAATTACTACTTAATTTGAAAACAAGATGCACAAAACCAGACAGGAAATACAGAACGTACTGAAAATTAGCCATTGTATTGGGTTTGCGTGGCAAGGTTTTGGTAGCGGGAGGCTACAGGGGTGGCTTCTGTGAGAAGCTGCTAGAAGATGCCCCCATGTCCAACAGAGCCAATGCCAACCGGCTCCAAGACGGACCCGCCACTGGCCAAGGCGGAGCACATAAGGG
>NW_008824231.1:2327462-2332508 GCF_000699105.1 Pygoscelis adeliae
GGCTAGCCCCCTGCAGCCCACGGAGGTTAACGCTGGAGCAGATATCCACCTACAGCCTGTGGAGGACCCCACACCAGAGCAGGTGGATGCGCCTGAAGGAGGCTGTGACCCCATGGGAAGCCTGTGCTGGAGCAGGCTCCTGGCAGGACCTGTGGAGAGAGAGAAGCCCACGCCGGAGCGGGTTTTCTGGCAGGACTTGTGACCTCATGGGGGACCCACGCTGGAGCAGTCCGTTCCTGAAGGACTGCACCCCATGGAAGGGACCCACACTGGAGCAATTCATAAAGAACTGCAGCCCATGGGAAGGACCTGTGTTGGAGAAGTTCGTGGAGGACTGTCTCCTGCGGGAGGGACCCCACACTGGAGCAGGGGAAGAGTGTGAGGAGGAAGGAGTGGCAGAGATGATGTGTGATGAACTGACCGCAACCCCCATTCCCCGTCCCCCTGTGCCACTCAGTGGGAGGAGGTAGAGAAAATCAGGAGTAAAGTTGAGCCTGGGAAGAAGGGAGGGGTGGGGGGAAGGTGTTTTTAAGATTTCATTTTATTTCTCACTACTCTACTCTCATTTGATTGGCAATAAATTAAATTAATTCCCCAAGTCAACTCTGGTTTTGCCCATGACGGTAATTGGTGCGTGATCTCCCTGTCCTTATCTCGACCCATGAGCCTTTCATTCTGTTTTCTCTCCCCTGTCCAGCTGAGGAAGGGAGTGACAGAGCGGCTTTGGTGGGTGCCTGGCATCCAGCCAGGGTCAACCCCACCACACAAGGCAACACAAAGTGCATTTCAACTTCTCCCAGAATTACCACGGCAATGTTAAAATGATTCCTCAACCCACTGGAGAGATAAATCACCGATTCATTGCAGCTACACGTCACACTATAAACATGCGTAAACATCAACACTATATCATCAAAGACCTCTAAAGAATTTCAATCACTAGTCAACCACTAGTTACACAGTGAGATTAAATCTGTAGTGTTTAAATTGTTATGACCAGTATTTCCAGTTTTGTATCTTCAAGTGTATTCTTCTATCTCCTAGAATTTGCCAGCGTCTTGCCAACATTTATGGACATACTGCCAAAGAAACCTTTGAACTGTTACTAAATGTACTTAATTCTAAAGCTTTGATAACATACTCAAGTAATCCTTTGGTTCAAAAGCTCTGCAAAGAAATGAATTTTCACCGAGAACTTTAGTTAGTTTTTCTACACTGCTCAAGCAATTAACACTTCCAAAATTACCTGATCCTCTTAGCAACACAAGGGACAAAACTAATCTCCATCATTTTCATCTTGTGGGTGAAAGAGACACAAAAGGATGAAGCAGTGTGCTGGTTTTGGCTGGGACAGAGTTAATTCTCTTCATAGTAGCTAGTATGGGGCTATGTTTTGGATTTGTGCTGGAAACAGTGTTGGTAACACAGGGATGTTTTAGCTACTGCTGAGCAGTGCTTACACACAGTCAAGGCCTTTGCTGCTCCTCACACCACCCCACCAGCGAGTAGGCTGGGGGTGCACAAGAAGCTGGGAGGGGACACAGCCAGGACAGCTGACCCCAGCTGACCAAAGGGATATCCCATACCATATGACGTCATGCTCAGCATATAGAGCTGGGGGAAGAAGGAAGGAAGGGGGGGATGTTCAGTGTGATGGCATTTGTCTTCTCAAGTAACCGTTACGCATGATGGAGCCCTGCTTTCCTGGAGATGGCTGAACACCTGCCTGCCGCTGGGAAGTAGGGAATTAATTCCTTGTTTTGCTTCGCTTCCACGCACGGCTTCTGCTTTCCCTATTAAACTGTCTTTATCTCAGCCCACGAGTTTTCTCACTTTTACCCTTCTGATTCTCTCCCCCATCCCACCATGGCGGGGGGGGGGGGCGGTGCTTACTTGCTGGCTAGGGTTAAACCACGACCAGCAGTTCGCCAGGGCTGCACAGCAAGTTAAAGGAAAAGGACTTATTAAAAACAAAGCCAAATACAATCTCCCATTGTTCCTTTGGAGAAGGTCACCTCCCAGACAAACTCCTATCTAAAACCCCTTTTCCAAATCCCATTTAGCAATATGTTCTGTTTTTTTCCCTTGGTTTTGAAGTCAGTATCATCAAATAGAAAGAACTGGACTTGAGATATAAGCATAAAAAGATTTGGGGGACAGAATATAGCTTATCCTAGTTTATGTCAGCTGTTTTTACTCATTTATGGGAGAAGGAACATATAGGTCTTGTTGGAGCACCACTTCACATGTCTATTAAATGCTTGGCAAAAAGCAGTAGGCAAAGGGGGTCTTGTAGATACTTCACTGCTTAGTCACAGCTTCTACACAAGAACATGCTAATATGGCCAGAAACACAGCACAAGATTCACAGTTCTGTGAAATGTGTTTATTAAATAGAGGGTGACCCAGTGCCTCTGTAATAGGGATACAGATTCAATTTAATAAGCAGCTGTTTCAACCGCTGTATAAAAGAGAAAATCAGAACCACATAATCTTTACACTAGCCTAAAATGTGGGTTTATGCTAATATTTTCTCACAAGCTACTGAATGCCATATTCATCATCCAGAGGGCACGCCCAGAGCCTCTGTCACCTAACCCAGCCTGTGGCTGCTCTTACTTGTATCAGAAATAGTGTGGCCAGCAGGACCAGGGAAGTGATCGTGCCCCTGTACTCAGCACTGGTGAGGCCGCACCTCGAATACTGTGTTCAGCTTTGGGCCCCTCACTGCAAGAAGGACGTCGAGGTGTTGGAACGTGTCCAGAGAAGGGCAACGAGGCTGGTGAGGGGTCTGGAGAACAAGTCTTATGAGGAGCAGCTGAGGGAGCTGGGGTTGTTTAGCCTGGAGAAAAGGAGGCTGAGGGGAGACCTCATCGCTCTCTACAACTACCTGAAAGGAGGTTGTAGCGAGGTGGGTGTCGGTCTCTTCTCCCAAGTAACAAGTGATGGGACAAGAGGAAACGGCCTCAAGTTGTGCCAGAGGAGGTTTAGATTGGGTATTAGGAAAAATTTCCTCACTGAAAGGGTTGTCAAGCATTGGAACAAGCCGCCCAGGGAAGTGGTTGAGTCACCATCCCTGGAGGTATTTAAAAGACGGGTAGATGTGGCACTTAGGGACATGGTTTAGTGGTGGACTTGGCAGTGTTAGGTTAATGGTTGGACTTGATGATCTTAAAGGTCTCTTCCAACCTAAACGATTGATTCTATGATTCTTACGAGACAAGATTAGTGACTGAGTCTCTGAATAGCAGAGCTTTTCAATTCAGTGTTCCAAACCAGGGCTCTCAAGAAAAAATTAGTTACAAAGAAAACATTGTTATTTTCAGAATCTGCAACTGGCTCAGTAAGCAGCTCGCCATATAAGTCTCAGTTACTCCCTCAACCACAGAAAAAAATACCTGTTTCTCCACTCCTCAAACTTCAGCCTATAAATAACCTTTCCAGCACTTCTCCAGAAGGCATCAAACTGCAAAGTACAGCGTTGTCCATCAAACACGTGAATCTGGCAAGATCTGCCACATTACTCATTCACATGCTTCCACAACCACCAAAGAAATTATGGATCAACACAAAGCGACTATGAATGTAGTGCTAGGGGCACACTTACCAAGACTGAAAAACTTTTGTAGCTTTTTCTAGTTCAAGGGGGAGCTAACAGATAATCCTTTTAAACCATACACAACTCAGCTCCCTTTTTATTTTCCACTACTGCAACTCCTACTAAATACAAGAGACATAAGAACAACCAACCAACCCCCCCCAAACAACCATGTATTTTCCAGAATGAAAATTAAAAAGGAAAACTCATCTGGTTTAAAAATTTCTATTAAATACAAATAATTACATTTTCCAGAATAGTAAAAGTTAGCATTAGCTTTTGTTGTGTTTGTTTGTTTTTCAGGAACTTTAAAGCTATGCTTGGTGCAGTTATTTGAATCACTATTTTTCTTTGGAAAATATATCCTTGTGTCATTTATTTCTCTTCATTACAGACTGTAACTTAATAAAGTAGATTTATTCTGCTTTATGGTAGGCTTTATTAATCTTGAGAATGGTTATTTCTAAACAAATGCTGAAAGTCAATAATGCCACTCAGTAAGCAGGAAGAACCGTTTGCTTTTGCATCATAACTGTCAAATCCAGGCAGCTAATAAAACAAGACACCTGAATTATTAAACCAAAAAGTACACAGGGATCCATAGTTTATTACACACTTTCAGAGGAACGTTTTTACCCAACCCACAATGGATCATTTATTTGGAAAGATGTTAGTCTTAAATAATCCACTGTCCTGTCTAGACCAAGTTACACATTTCTACCTGATAACACACTTTCAAGTGATGACACATTGGTAAGATTTAAATTTTATTAAGCATTCAATAGGACCAAACTATGTAAAAAACTTCCGAAATCTTACCAGGTGTTGATCTGCATTTTTAAACATTTAATTCCATAAAAAAATCTGGTTCTAAGCTTTCTAACAGAGAAACTGTCAGATCTCTGAACCTTAGCAAAAAAGAAAGCTAAAATTTCTTTCTGCGACCTTTGGTCCGGAGGTGGCAATCTCTCATTGCAAGATGGATCAGCCTCTGGGACAATAAAATCTGAAGCACGTCTCCTGCTTCCCATCATTACCAATGAACAGGGCGAATTCTTGAGGTTACAGTGGAACATAGCTCTGAGATGAGACTTTCAGTCTGCCCAGTCCAGCCCAGAATCAGCTATACCTTACAACTAAACCCTCTACGAGTTCTCTCTTGCCCATCTATGGACAGACAACTTAAAAGGCGAACATATATGTGCCCTCCCACACTCAGACTTAAAGGTCCGAAGAGTAATCTGCAATAAGTACAGCTAATATATCAACACACACTCCTAAAAAAAAACCCAAACCCCACCTTTCATCGTGGATAAAAGCATCATCTAACAAAGCAAAGAGAAAGTATTTCCTAAACTTCTGTGCAAGACCGTGACTTCCCAATGAAATCAAGAGCCAGCTAGGTGAGACTAGCGCCTTCAGGGAACTGGCCCTGCCGCCCAGACCAG
>NW_008824231.1:2333044-2335918 GCF_000699105.1 Pygoscelis adeliae
CCCTTCCGCCGATGTGGAGCCGGCCGGTGCGGCGAGGCGCTGCGCATGCGCCCCGCCCGACGGGCTGCGCCCCGCGGGAGCGAACCATAGATACGAGCCGGAAAGACAAGACCTGCAGGGGGCAGGGTGGGTGTTGGTCCTCCAGGGCGGTGAGCAGCCGTGCCGAGCTCGTTGGCGTCCTGCGCTTTCCTCTGTGCTCTGGCACAGCGGCAACCCCGCTGCTGGGTGCCCTGTTAAGCGTCTGTCCTTTAAAATACATGAGCCTCTTCATATGCGTGAGCAGGGCCTGTCCCTGCATGGGCAGGGCTCCGCGGGTCAGCCTCGCAGTGGGTCTCCGCTGGAGGAGGTTCCCCCCCCTCACACCTTCAGGCTTCACTCTCCACAGAGCTTCCCCCTGCCTCCTGGGCACCTCGGCCCGGCCGCACTGCTCTGACCGTGCATGGCCTCCCTTCGACGCCAGGCAGGAGCTTCGGCTTCCCCTGTGGTCAGCCCTCAGAGAGAGAGGCGGGGGCCGAGGGGGAGCCGCGCAGCTGGTCCCTCGCCACGTGCAACAGCTTGTGCAGTTGTGAAACACTGGGTAACTTGTGTTTGCCTTCCAGTGCTAGAAAATTAATTTGTATCCTTTTTTTTTCCTTCAGAGCCTTTCAGGAGCAGCTGCTCTTAGATCAGCACGGGCTGCCTCATAGGAATTAGCATTGGTCCTTGGGTCTGGTGCGGCCCTGTAAAGCCCTGCCAACATCTGCCACCCTCTGCAAGGCTGAGGAGCCTGGCTTCAGAGATGGCGCTGCAAGTATAGAGCCATAATTAATAAGCAAAGACTGAAAAGAAGGGTGGGAGTCAAGAGTTCAGAGGTGCTTGACAGCTCAGCTTGTCAGTGATTTGCAGTTTAGCCCCCTGAAAGCCTATCAGCTTTAACAAGTTCAAATTATTTTTCCTATGTGAAACAAGAAAAGATTCAAAAAGGACATTTGTGAGAATCATAGTTAATGATGGATCAACCGTTGGAAGAAGAAAAGAGTTACTAATACGAAGTGTTATCTGTAACTAATCGTTTCGTATCAAATTACTCAATTCCTGAAACTGATGTCCACTTTTTGTGGATTCCACAGGAACACTGCATCTTCTTTGCACATCCTTGTAAGAATGCTATTTCTTAACAGCTTCACCAATAGGCAAAATAAACATCAGGGAAATGCAGATAGTGAAACAATGTGAAGCAGCACGAATTTAGAAATCCTCTGCTTATAAGTAAATGTTTTTATCCATATTAAAAGAAAGCAGTATTTCCTGTAATTCCTTGGAAATCAAATGTATCACGGTGCTAAAATACATTTCAACCATACTCTGTAATCAAAGCTATAATCAGAGCTCCAGGTCACTCTGAAGTGATACTCAGAATCCTTAATCTCTAAACCTTTCGTCTGAAATTAAGCATTTTAGATTTGTACAATAAAAGCTTCTATAATTCCATGAAATTTATTTTCGTGGTTTGAAGACCCTAATATAGGGCTGGTTAGGGGCAGGCGGGGGAGAAGGGAAGGGGTGTTGTCCTATCTTAAAGAAAGACATAATGCTCCAAAGGATTTTCAACTGAAGTTATACTGTCTAGCCTAAAAGGATCACCCTTCGATAGAACCTTCACCCAGCAAGCTTAGTCTAAGGTGAATTTTGAACACTTGGAGACTGATCTTCCACTGACCTGGCACCCACCCTTTAACCTATCTTTCATGCTAGTTGCTCCCAGAATAACCCATCAGTATTTTTTCATCAAAACTTTCAAGGTTCTGCCTATATCTATGGCTGATCTGCCTTAAGTAATAAAGTTTCCAGCTGTTGGTTTCCTAAAACAGAACAATTTTTTTGCAATGAGAATGATACGATAGAAGAATGATAAAATAATTTGTCTTTTTTCTACATGGAAGAAATGCAAGATCTTCTGAAGCCTCTCAGAAGCTTCAGTCATCTTCAGACAGGCGTCATTAATTCATTAATTCAATGAATAAGTTCTAATGGGGAAGGCATTCCTTTTCAATTGTCAAATTTGTTTCTTTTCAGGTACCATGATTCTCCAAACTTTCATTAAAAAAAAAGAGCTGTGTAAGTGAGCTATTACTTGGCTTCCTCAAATTTATTTTGGAAAAGTTCTCAGTAGGCAATCTGTGATTGCAGGTTATCGATTTAAGGAACTGACTCACTAATTACAATGCTTGTGTCAAGCCTTTCCACAGCGTATATCTATTTTCTTTATGTTCATGGGTATTCTGTATTCTCCATTGTTTCTAACAATGCCAAAGTTTGTTCAGAAAAGCGTATCAGATCATTAATGTATATTAAAAATTTATATTCAGTTAGGAGTGTTCATTCACTCTACCTTGTCATTGCATTTCAGGACTTGGCTCACAGTAAATCCTACCTAGATGGATGTAATACATCTTTATTTCCACATCCTACCCAATGGAAAACAATTTGTTTCTACTACTTGCCACTGTTTGTATCAAAGTTCCTTCTTCAGGTGTTGTGGTTTAACGCCAGCTGGCAGCTAAGCACCACACAGCCGATCACTCACTCCCCCCGCCCCCGGTGCGATGGGGGAGAGAATCCAAAAGGTAAAAGTGAGAAAACTTGTGGGTTGAGACAAAGGCAGTTTAACAGGTAAAGCAAAACAAGGAATTAATTCCCTACTTCCCATGGGCAGGCAGGTGTTCAGCCATCTCCAGGAAAGCAGGGCTCCATCACACGTAACGGTTACTTGGGAAGACAAATGCCATCACACCGAATGCCCCCCCCTTTCCTTCTTCTTCCCCCAGCTTTATATGCTGAGCATGACGTCATATGGTATGGGATATCCCTTTGGTCAGCTGGGGTCAGCTGTCC
>NW_008824231.1:2335942-2338515 GCF_000699105.1 Pygoscelis adeliae
GCACTGCTCAGCAGTAACTAAAACATCCCTGTGTTACCAACACTGTTTCCAGCACAAATCCAAAACATAGCCCCATGCTAGCTACTATGAAGAAAATTAGCTCTATGCCAGCAAAACCCAGCACATTCTAACAACAAAAACATCAGTGTATTATCAACATTATTCTCATCCTAAATCCAAAACGCAGCACGGTACCAGCTACTAGGAAGAAAAATAACTCTATCTCAGCCAAAATGAGCACATCAGGGAAGAGGTTTCTTATGTGTTTAGAGAGATTTTTCTAATACGCTGCAAAAATTATATCAAGTATCTGAGTAACAAGTGGTGATAAACAAATACTCAGAAAACGCAGGACATACTATAATGTGATGGATATTCATGATTTTGTAATATGCATTTTATTCCTCATTGGTAAGAATGGAAGTATTTGCTTTAACGCAAACATCTGGTTAACTTCTCGTCATCCATCCATCAATGCAAAATTACTTCACGATGTGACTATTGCAGTCACCAAATGCTTATTTACTCTAGGCTTCGTATTCTGAATAGCACATACAGCTTGCCCCTTAGAAATCATGGATTCAACTCATGTTGGTTTTTTGGTTCAGAACAAGGCCAGATGGAGTACAATACCCAGCTTCTTACAGTTTTAATTTTTTTTTTAAAAGCTAACCCTGAAATCTTTAAGGGCTATTTTCAGGAAATTTTTTTGTCTACTTAAATGCTTCTTATTAGAATAACTGCTCTGCTAGGTCTGTCTAAATCTGAGTTTAATCTCTGGCTAAATTTCCACACTTTTTTAGGGAAAAAATACAAGAACAGAGTAAATATACAGAAATACTGTTTCGATATAGAATCCCTCCACAGAGATGTCAGCTAGCTTTAGTTTTTGGACTGCTCAAGTCTTGAGGGACTTTTCTTCCATTTCTTCATGGAATCTTTTTTTGCAATCCTTTATATTTGGCTTCCAGACCATCCGGTGACGGAGTCTCCCATACTTTAATTACACATCGTGCAAAAAAGTGTGCCTTTTGAGCCTGCTACCTGATATTCATCTGATTACCCCTAGTTTTGTAATGCAAAAATAATTATTGCAATTATCTTCTCTAAGTCATTCTTGGCTTTACAGATCACTGTCATACTCTCTCTCCTATCTCTTTTCCAGGTTGAAGAGTCCTAGCCTATTTAATCTCCCCTAATAGAGAAGCCATTCCATGCTTTTGATCATTCCTGTCCCCTTCCTCTGTCTTTTCTAGATCTCCTATGTTCATTTGCATATGAGGACACCAGAACTGCCGACATACAAGGACACTAAAAACCCTTCTGCATACATCTGACTGGTTTTTACTTCTGCTTTTTATGACAGTTTGTATTTTAACTTTTACTCAGGTATTAAGTTACGAGGTGATTACTTTGCATGATGTTTTAATGAGCCATTGGTAGACCTCAATTATGTTGCCATCTGTCTATCTGTAGACTATAATCCTGTCTGATGGGCAAATGATTGGCGTTTCTCCAAGATTTATATCAGTGGTTTATATCTGAGAGCACATTTTGAAATCACCTTGAATATGACTACGTCATCCGCATTTGATTAGATCCTGGATAGCATATTGCTCATCTCTATCAAAAAGCAATAGCTCCTGTCACTTCATCACTGACATGAAAACATGTCTATATCTCTTTACCTCTTTCCAATTCCTTGGTCACAATCATGAGCTTCCTTTCACACAAATTCCTTATGTTCAGTGTTCTGGTCTGTAGTGGCCCATTTCTAAGGAGTCCTATTTTTGCTTTCTCTTGGTACAAATATCAAGCACTAAACGTCCTAAACTGTCATTAAGAAGTCAGTGTCTTAATGGTCATCATCTTAAAAAAAATGCAGTTGATAGACTGGGATACTCAAGTTTTTTTAGAAGTTAGTTTGATGTGTGTTGAATCAGGGACTGTTTTGTAACACCTTCTTGCTATGAAATTTCATGCTATGCATGGAACAGCCTGCCTTTCTTTGCCATGATGAGTCTTTTGGAAGGAGGTCCAGAGGTTGATTTTCCATTGCATTTCATAGAATCACAGAATGGTAGAGGCTGGAAGGGACCTCTGGAGGTCATCTGGTCCAACCCCCCTGCTCAAGCAGGGCCAGCTGGACCTGTCCAGACAGCTTTTGAATATCTCCTCAAAGGGAGACTCCACAGCCTCCGTGGGCAATGTGTGCCAGTGCTCGGTCACCCTCACAGTAAAAAAGTGTTTCCTGGTGTTCAGAGGGAACCTCCTGTGTTTCAGTTTATGCCCCTTGTCTCTGGTCCTGGCACTGAGCACCACTAAAAAGAGCCTGACTCTGTTCTCTTTGCACCCTCCCTTCAGGTGTTTATGTATGTTGATAAGATCCCCCCGAGCCATCTCTTCTCCAGGCTGCCAGGCTGAACAGTGCCAGCTCTCTCAGCCTTTTCTCATAGGAGAGATGCTCCAGTCCCTTAATCATCTTAGTGGCTCTTTGCTGGACTCTCTCCAGTATGTCTATGTCTCTTTTGTATGGGAGCGTCCAGAACTCGGCCCAGCACTCCAGGTGTGGC
>NW_008824231.1:2345597-2349481 GCF_000699105.1 Pygoscelis adeliae
TGTTCAGAGGGAACCTCCTGTGTTTCAGTTTATGCCCCTTGTCTCTGGTCCTGGCACTGAGCACCACTAAAAAGAGCCTGACTCTGTTCTCTTTGCACCCTCCCTTCAGGTGTTTATGTATGTTGATAAGATCCCCCCGAGCCATCTCTTCTCCAGGCTGCCAGGCTGAACAGTGCCAGCTCTCTCAGCCTTTTCTCATAGGAGAGATGCTCCAGTCCCTTAATCATCCTTGTGGCCCTTCGATGGACTCTCTGCAGTATGTCCATGTCTCTCTTGTACTGGGGAGCCCAGAACTGGACACAGTACTCAGAGTGTGGCTACACCAGTGCTGAGCAGAGGGAAAGGATTGATCACCTCCCTTGACATGGTGCCAATACTTTGCTGAATGCAGACCACGATACCATTGGCCTTCTTTGCGGCAAGGGCCCATTGCTGGCTCACATTCGACTTGGTGTCCACCAGGACCCCCAGGTCTTTTTTTGCCAAGCTGCTTTCCAGCTGGGCAGCCGCCAGCATATACTTGTGCCCAGGGTTGTTCATGAGGCCTGTGGCTGAAGATGGCAGTCATGTTGTCAACGTCACCGCTTAAGAACACAGATCATAAAAGGACCATTGTGTTCAACAACTATGCTTCAAACTCCAAAATGGCTGTTCACAAGTTTGATTGCTACAGCTGTGATGAACACAGAAATGTTAGATGGTCCCCACTGGAATCTGTAAAACATAGCTGTTGAGTAACAAAATGTTAAAAGCCTGGTGTGTGTTGACTCTCTTTAAGCTTTGATGAAGAATAAATATGATTACAGAAGATGCTGCAGCTGTCAAAAGTGCTGTTGGTGGTTCATACTTCAAACAGAAATTATCAGCACGGTTCGAATATCAGAAACATTTGAGAAAGCCGCCAGGATTTTTCCCAGCATGAATCATTATCGTGTGGCTAAAGTAAAATATTTTTTCTGTCACTTAATGAAAATAAAAGATCTATATTTGCATATGGATCTGTATATACTGGGATTTACCAGTCAAGCGTTGCCAACATCAAGGTTCACTTTTGTTGTTTAATTTGGTGGGCTGCCAGTGTCAACTTTCTTTCAGTACAGTTCAAAGTCAAAGTACAGCATCCCTTCAGTAAGTAGGACACCTGGGAGAATATCGCAGATGTTCAGATACTTGTGAATCTTCATCAGTTCTTACATCATTTATCTTAAATATTTAAATGAAAACTGATGCAGTGCATGACAAACTTACCAAGTTGCACTAAAGGAGATGATACGATAATTTTGGGCAGTGTTTCAGATTTACACTTTTCCATATTATCCTGCTAACTTGATCAGTGCTACAATCTGAAAAACGGTGCTTGAATTCTGAGGGTGTCCTAGAAATACAACACTCCATTTACCCTAAGCATCTGCGTGGACCTACCTTTATGCTTGTGAAATTAGCTAGATGTCTAAAGTTCTGCACATGACCAAAGACACTTCAGGTCTTGACATCTGTCTCAAATACTAGAGTATTCAGTAATAAAAGAGGACCAGGGAGGTCTTACTTTGTGGCCCTGGCCCTGTTCTGGACCTCTAACCAGATTTCTCCAAGACTATGTCCACGCACTGTCAGGGGACAGTCCTCTTCAAGTCAGCCCCCAAAAAGCACTGTGGACAAGAACACACAAAGTCTGTCTCCCTCCATTTCCACAGTCCCCCAACACTATTCCAGCAGGCTTTGCACCTTCAAACAGCCCACATGTCCTCATGCAGTGTTTCCAGGGCATTTAGTATACACGCAAGAACTGAAAATAGATGACAGAAGGGAAAAGAACTGTGGTGGTGTCAGACAAATCCCTCCCGTTTTAAAAGGGAATTCCGCCATGCATAGTTTTCACAACTAGATACAATACATTAGCCCAGGTCTCTTTTGATGCCCATGGCTGTAATATTACAAAAAGACATGGCTCACCAGCAAAGCCCAAAGGTGGCCGTCATGCCACTCCTATGATTCACATCAGCTTTGGGAACTAGTACAGCCTATGGCATAAAGCATTACTCCCAGAGTCTGCTCTAATTTATGAAAAACCTCCAGAGACCTACAGCTCAGAGGAACTGAAAATCCACATCGCAGCATGCACTGTGGGGACTCCTTTTGCACTGTGGGGACTCCTTTCATGCATCTTGGGGGGATTCTCCCTCCACCAGCTGCAAGGCTTTCATGGCCCTTGTATTTCTGTGAAGTAGTGTTCAAAGGGAAGTGTGAAGGGGAGGAGGATTATCTGCTTTATTGAGCTTCCTGAAGTAAAAGTAGTTGTAAGACACCATAAAACCATCACCAGTTAGTGATTAAAAGTTGATACTGAAAGTATTTTTTAAAGCTGCAGGAAATGTTAATTATAGGAATTAAAAAATAGCTGCATAGGTCATTTCCATTTAATTTTGAGGAAGAACCAAATCCAATAAAACAACAAAAAAAATAGCACCTCCTGGAAAGAGCCAGAAAGTACTAGATGTTAGGAAATCTATGTTCATCAGACAATTGAGCACTGGAGTGAGTACATCTGTAGGATTTTCCCAGGATCAGTTTATTATTCTGAAATTTGCAATTGCTCTATATGTACAAGTACCTGCAGTGGTACTGATTTGTACAGTGAACATGGTAATCCATCTCTTTTTCATCTGCTCTTAGCTTTATTTAATGTTCTATGAAAACTAAAAAGTGTACCATTTGGCATTTATCTTAGAAATTCAGGTCAGCCACTCATATTCAGGAAGCATTTAGAAGCTGTCCTTCCATCCATGGAAGCCATCCTATTAAACAGGGTAAATATCAATCACATGCACTGTCTTTATAGCAAGACCCAATGTGAGTAATTCAGAAGATAATTGATGGCCTGTTTCTGCCTGCATAATATATTCAAACTGCAAGCAAGCAATAGTCCATCTGGACCGCTGCACTATAGCTGTTGTACTCGAGAATAGCCACCATTTCTGCCCCCTGCATGCAGACTCCTGCCTGTCGGATCTGCATAAGTACAGATTCAGGTTCTGCTCCTTTTTTGAGCTGCTCTGCTTTACACGTTGGAGGTAGTGCTGAGCCCACTGTGGTGGGTTGACCCTGGCTGGACGCCAGATGCCCACCAAAGCCGCTCTATCCCTCCCCTCCTCAGCTGGACAGGGGAGAGAAAATATGACGAAAGGCTCGTGGGTCAAGATAAGGACAGGGAGAGATCACTCACCAATTACCGTCACAGGCAAAACAGATTCAACTTGGGGAAATTAGTTTAATTTATTGCCAATTAAACAGGAGGATAATGAGAAGTAAGAACAAACCTAAAAACCACCTTCCCCCCACCCCTCCCTTCTTCCCGGGCTAAACTTCACTCCCAACTCCTTTACCTCCTCCCCCTGCATCTTCCTCCCCCTGCGTTGGGGAATGGGGGTTGCGGTCAGTCCATAACACTTCACCTCTGCTGCTCCTTCCTCCTCACACTCTTCCCCTGCTCCAGCGTGGGGTCCCACCCATGGGAGACAGTGCTCCATGAGCTTCTCCAGCGTGGGTCCTTCCCACAGGCTGCAGTTCTTTATGAACTGCTCCAGCATGGGTGCTTCCCACTGAGTGCAGTCCTTCAGGAATGGGCTGCTCCAGCATGAGTGAGAAAATTAACTCTCTCCAGCCAAAACTAGTACAGCATCGCAGGCATGTAAGAAATGGTATCCAGAATAGGATGAATGAAAGTGGATGTACTGGGTTTGCGTGGCAAGGTTTTGGTAGCAGGGGGCTACAGGGGTGGCTTCTGTGAGAAGTTGCTAGAAGATTCCCCCATGTCCAGCAGAGTTAATGCCAGCCGGCTCCAAGACAGACCCGCTGCTGGCCAAGGCCAAGTGCATCAGCGACGG
>NW_008824231.1:2349526-2366923 GCF_000699105.1 Pygoscelis adeliae
GAGGAGGTGCTCCAGGTGCCAGAGCAGAGATTCCCCTGCAGCCCGTGATGAAGACCACGATGAGGCAGGCTGTCCCCCTGCAGCCCATGGAGGTCCACGGTGGAGCAGATAACCATCCGCAGCCCATGGAGGACCCCACGCCGGAGCAGGTGGATGTGCCTGAAGGAGGCTGTGACCCCATGGGAAGCCTGTACTGGAGCCAGCTCCTGGCAGGACCTGTGGCCTGTGGAGAGGAGTCCATGCTGGAGCAGGTTTTCTGGCAGGACCTGTGACCCCATGGGGGATCCACGCTGGAGCAGTCTGTTCCTGAAGGAGGGGGAGTGATAGAGCAGCTTGGTGGGCACCTGGTGGACAGCCAAGGTCAACCCACCACAGTGGAGGAGGGATGAGAGGAAAGGAGAGCAGCAGAAAATTCTCACGCTTTTTGTTTTATAGGCAGCCCATTTGATTCATGAAATGTCAGTGTCACAAATGAGCAGGTATCATTCCAGCTTTTGGTTTAAATACAATGGAATATGTGTTCCATTCACAGAGAAGTACTGCTACACTGTAATTAGAAACAAATCTTGCTACATTCTGACAAAAACATTTTTCTCCCTAAAGATCTAATTCTTTGTGGACTGCAATGTTTGCTTTTGAATTGTCAGTTGCATAAAACTGTGTATCCCAAACCCCATAAATAAAGCATTTAGCGGAACAAAAGGATGCACTAACAACTGTTTTCTTCTGGAGGAAGAAAGCCTATCGCTTCTTGGAGAACAGAGGGGAAAGAAACAAATGAGCCAGGTTCCTCTGTATATTTGTGTTCTAGGTATGCAGTAGTTTGTCACATTTTGGCCAGAAGTAAAATTTTGCTAATGAAAAGTTATTAATATAGGAGAAGAGAGGCAGAAGCAGAGGAAGAGGCCAAACGTTGCTGGGCTAAGAAATGATCCTGTACAAATCCTTCCTTCACTGCATAATAAAGCTGGTTTAAGAACCAGAAGGAGAGAGGAAAAGCTCTCTTCAGGCCTAGTCAAAGAGTATGAGGGCTTTAAATGCTATTTAATCCTCCATGAAGACTTCAAAACTCTGTACTGCGGTCACAGAAGGCTTTTCAAGGTGGGTTAATGCTCCTGCATTAGCAGCACAGCGGGTCATGTAACAAAGGTGGCTGCTTCACCCCTCCTAGATATCACAGGTACTGCAGAGGAGAGCAGCTCCTTTGGGACATCTCTAGATACTGTTAATCAAGCTCTAACCCCTACAGGATTATCAGAGGTTGGGGCTCCGGGGTCAGACCAGGCAATTATTCCTTTTGGGGATGCAGACACGCCTGTCTGAATTTGAGCAGCAGCAGGTAATGAACAGCAATGAACAACAGGGTTGCAGTGGTTAGCCCAGGGATGCTAACCTTTACTGTTAGCAAAGGACTGCATCTAGGCAATCATTGAAATTTCTGAAGTGGCAAAGGGACTAGACTGTGTATGTCGGGGGATTGCACTTTGGAAGCCCAGCTTTGTTTCTGGTCTGCCAGAGTATGCTCCTGCTTCTCCAAAGTCCAATCCACCTTCTCCATGTATCATATTTAAAGCATAATTTCAGCAACAGCTATCCAAGATCCATTACTTACCAATATTCTATGTTTGACTAGATTAAGCACCTTCTCACACAGGGAAAAGTGCTTCAAAAAGGCTTGTTTCTTTGATAAGTAATCCATTTTATGGTAGTTTTGGTGGACCAAATGGGTACAGAAGTTAAAGGCATTAGTAAGACTCAGCCTAAGGCTAATATTAGAATATTAAATTATATGAAGGTTTGAGTCAAGATTTGATATTTGGTCTTGCTTCATTTCATGGTAAACATTTTTAAAACTTCTTAAAGGAAAAATAGTTAAAATATTGATGAAGTTTTAATTTCAACAGCATGATTTAATGCCTTTCTCTTTTGTAAAAGAGAGGCATGGAAACTTCCACATTTGAGTATCATTTAGATAGTCCTTTGTAGGGAGAAAATGAAAGACAATTTCATTGAAATGATCTGAAATTGTTAATGTTGCTGTCCTGTTTTCTTGAGGACAAAGCAAGACAAATTTTCAAAAGGAGAAAGAAGAAAGTAGCAAGGATGGAAAATACAGTGTCAGGGAGCAGCAGAAGCAGGTGTTGGGCGAGGGCAGGTGTCCTGGTTTCGGCTGGGATAGAGTTAATTTCCTTCCTAGTAGCTGGTACAGTGCTGTGTCTGGGATTTAGGACGAGAACAATGTTGATAACACACCGATGTTTTAGTTGTTGCTAGGTAGTGCTTACACTAAACCAAGGACTTTTCAGCTCCCCATGCTCTACCGACTGAGAAGGCTGGAGGTGCACAAGAAGCTGGGAGGGGGCACAGCCAGGACAGCTGACCCCAACTGGCCAAAGGGACATTCCATACCATGGGACGTCATGCTCAGTACATAAACTGGGGGAAAGCTGGTCGGGGGGGCCGCTGCTCGGGGCCTGGCTGGGCATCGGTGGCGGGTGGTGAGCAATTGCATTGTGCATCACTTGCTTTGTATATTATTACTATTACTATTATTATTATTATTATTTTGTTTTATTTTATTTCAATTATTAAACTGTTTTTATCTCAACCCACAAGTTTTCTCACTTTTACTCTTCCAATTCTCTCCCCCATCCCACCGGGGGCGGGGGGAGTGAGCGAACGGCTGTGTGGTGCTTAGTTGCCGACTGAGGTTAAACCACAACAGCAGGTGAGGGAGAAGCCAGGGTGATGGTGAGGGACAGGGCAGTGCCCTCCCCGATGCGGCACCATCCCACAGCACCCGGCCAGAAGAGCAGAGCAGGGCCAGCAAGTCAGCAAAGCAAGTCAGGAGGTCAGGATCAGCAAAAACCAAGGGCAAGGGTCTGAGCCCGAGCCGAGGGGCAGAGGTCCCCGATGAGCTCACGTCAAAGCTGGCCTTGAGCACAGGCAGGCAGACTCCAACAAGGACTTTGATGTATAGCTTCGTGTTTTGGTGTTCTTTTTTACTGAAGAATACATATGTTAATATGATTCAATTAGCTCCATGCCCAGGCAAACTCTGCCAGCAGAGTTACTGAACACACTTTCTTGGCTGAAGAAAAAAATAAAAGATAGAAAAAGGTAAGATAAGAATAAAAGATAGAAAACAGGTAAGAGGGGAAAAAAAGGCAAAAGAAACTCCAGGTCTAATATCAAGACATTGCCAAAGCTGGCAAAGGTGGGAATGAGGGATCCTCTGGGTCCCTCTGTCTGTCTCAGTGAAGTTACCGTAACTCCCAAGGCGGGGATGTGAAAGCACGCTCGTGTTGCAGTGCACTTCAAGGTCCTACCAGGATGTTATAGACATCATGTGACAGAGGTGTCAAATTATACTTCTTTCTGTCTGTGTTGCTATATTAAAAACTTCAGTAAACGGTTTTGAGTTAAACCACCTTTTTTCATATTATTTTACTCATCTGTTACTCTTAATTTCTTACATGACCAACTTAGACCACTCGTTACTCAACCCACACCCCTTTTGGCTGAGATCAGTGTGTCTTTTTGTTTCAAATTATTGCATTTTTCTATCTTTTTACTTTGCTCAGCTTCTACAAATAGTTTTAAGCAACAAGATGGACCAAATTTCTGTTATCCTGGCTAAAGTTAAATATAAGGAGCCACACAAAATGCAAAAAATTCAGACTTTTTCTTATTAAAAAATGTATCCACAAATTGCTCAAAGATATTTCTGTATTGTACAGTATTAGGATAACACAGTCTCTGTAGTATTAATCTCCACTGGGGAAGAAAGGAAATTCCATTATATACCACTTAAATAGGAAAAAAAAGAGAAGCCGAGGAAGAACTCAAATACAGAGGAAAAAAGCAGCTTGCCTAAAGCTACACAGAAAGTCTATGACATTGTAAGGACTCAAACTCTACCCTCCTAACACATAGGCTAATGCCACTCCTGCCCCATAAAAGCCTGTGGCAGCTGTATTTTTAATAGACCTCAGGTAGACGAGGTAATGTGAAAGATGTTCCTTTCCATCAGCGCTGCAGATGAAAGGGGAGGATTTCCTATCGCAAAGCCATTTAGAGGCAGAGAATTAACACAGGTATTTTTAAAATATCCCGCTCCCTCAACAATTCATCACCAACACTACCAATTCATAAAAAACCCTTTCTAGTTCAGTGCATAACCTGCTTATGTACACTTACAAAAGTGGTCCCAGGTGTATTAGCGTGCAGCTCCACTGTGGCATGTCACAACGGGCAGTGGCAGCTGAGAGCTCCCCAAGTGCATCCCGTGGCACTGATGCTCCCAGTTCCTAACCAGCTCTTGCCTCCCATCTAGTGGCTACATCCACGCACAACAGATTTTATTCTGATTTTTTTTAAATTGATGTGCTGAACAAGTAAGAACCTTGTCTGTGGTAGAATAATGTAAGGCAATAGTCCACGTTCTCGAAATTTTCTAAAGAACTTTGCCATGTATCGGTAAACCCAGTTACTCAAATATTGTTGGTTCCTTCAAAAGTCTTCACAGAAGCTTCAGAGTTAGGAGATTAAAAAAATAAATCTGAATATGGAGTTCTTTTATTACTGCCGTGGTTTTTGAGCCCTGTAAGGAGGCCGTGTTCACAAACCTTTCACTGCCACCATTAAAACAGAAAGCTTACTTTTCATCTCAAAGTGCAAGGTTAAAATCTTGTGTGGAAAACTCCCTCCAGAACAGTGGCCTGTAAGGAAAAACCTAAGAGATTGAAAGAACTACAATAAAATCCCAACAGCGAGCACAGGCTCTTGACTTCACATCCTGCAACAACCACAGAACCATAGACCAGCCCAGGCTGATCCAAAGATCATCTGGTGCAGCCTTTCGTGGGAAGGGGAGCCTACATGAGATTATCTAGCACCCTGTTCAGTCGCGTCTTGAAAACCTCCAGTGAAGAAGGAATTCCTTCCCTCCGACTCTGAGCCGACCTCCCTCTTTCGCACAAGCCGTGTCCCGAGGAGGCAGAGTCTGTAGCTACAGCATCTGAACAAAGAACCGTGCCGGCTGAAGTCAGACTTGAGTGTGGCTCACACCGGCAGAGCTGTGGGGAGGAGGTAGTGGGAAGGATGCCAAAGGGCTGAGCCCAGCTCCTCGCTGCTCCCAAAAAGCAACTGCGTGTTCACAGGGGGGGCTGCAGCTGGAAATAGCACCCGGTGTCTGGGAGAAACTGCTGTATGTGGGAAGGGGAGGGCAAAGCAGAGGTGCTGCTAGGGGATAACGGGGTCTGGGGGGGTCTGGGTAACCAGGGGGGTTGTTCTGGCTGCCTTGGTTCAGCTGGGTTCTCATGTGTTTAGGATAACTACCCAAATGACTGTAACTTCTATTGGACATCTATAAACATTAATCATTCGCCCTGCTGAGGAGTATAGCAGGCAGAATACAAAGCAGGGAGTTATCCCATGTGAGAATATGCTGACGTGCAGCTAATCAATAGGCATTTCTAGTTCTTAAATAGGAAATATCTCCTTTTGACTTTATTCCAATATAGGGCCTATCTATTTCTGAATTAAATTCAGCATGGAAGCATGGCTCAGAATTTATATAATCTGAGATACTTTGTATTACCAGCATGTGCTCCTATTAGCAATAACAGTAAATTAAACAATGCCAGGGCACAGTCTTAGACACAAGCAAGTGATTGTTTATACTGTTTAATTGTTAGGATAGAGCCTGGGGTGTTTTTATGCTCAGAGTTTCCTAAATAACTCCCAGGCATAATTTAGGACTTGGCACAGGCCATGCACCGTTCTCAATTAAATGGTCGCTCTATTTTGGAGGGAAAAAGAGTTTGAAAGTTGGCCCCCATGCCAGAGAAGGCATTTAATGTGGTACTACAGGCATTGCCTTTGGCTACATCCATGCTGCTGGGAAATAAAAGAGGCAGACTGAAAGTTTAAATAATGTCCCCCTACTCTAGAGTTTGGTGAGCTTCTGTAAACAGCTTCTCTCATCATGGGTTGCAGAAATCAGATTATTTTTTTTGCTGACGCAAGCAGCTTGCAGAGTCCAAAAGTGCTACCAGCGTTTGGAGTAGTTTTGTGTAAAAATCCTCCTCTCTCCTGAGAAGGCAAGGAAATAGCAAAATTTAAATGTAGATTTAATTTCTTATTTGTCTTGCTATTCTTTAAATAAAGGACAAGAAATCCCCTGGCGGTGTGTATTCTTCAGTAAGGAATAGTGTTCTGGATCTTTATGGAGTAGTGGTATAGGGAAGCATTTCCTTTATAAAGCCAACAGTTTAGTTCAATTTAGTTAATTTACTTCCAAAGAGATCGAAGTAATAACTCTGATAATGTGTCCAACATTTTTAACCAGTCCTGGTTAGGTTGTATGCCTAATAAAGACCATGCATAAAGAAAAACATGCTTTTTGCCTAGAGAATTACAGGAGTGACTAGTGTATCATAGGTGTGTAAAGAAGTAATATTGGATGATTATAAGTGAACGCACAAAAAGTTGGAATTTTGTAAAGTCCTCTAACTACTTGCCCTTAAATGCACCAAGTATCCTGATTTAAGAAGTAGTATCTGAAGTACAATCAGCCTGAAAAGAAACAACAGTACTGAAAAGAAAGTACTAAAAATTATATACTAAAATTTCTAAAACTCCGTAAGAAGTTATCTAGTTAAATTTTATTCCAAAAGCAGCCGTTATTTTTTTTCACTTTGCAAATCTTGCTTTGGAAGTTAAGTAGCGGCTTTGCAAATGGATAAAACTGACCCTTAGTCTCTTTTACAACCTTATTCTCTTTTACATCTAACACGATCTAAAGGAGCTTCACTATAAGCAGTCTGATCCAAGGCCTGCCAAAGATAATGGGAACCTTCCTACAACTTCAGTAAGTTTAATGTCAGGCCCTAAATAGTGACAGATCCAGAAGACTAAAGTACTAATATGAACGTATCGCTTCATTAGTGAAGAATCTTATACTTACTTGAGCCCAACAATTTTTATAAATATTTCTATGAGTAAATATATGCAGAACTAATATTTTGAGCCAGTTAATTTAGCAAGAATTTCCTGCGTTGCAACTAATGAGATCCCATTGGAATAAATATTATCATAGCTGATCCAAGGCAGAAGCGTAATCAAGTAAGTTTGGGAAAATAACATACAATCATCATAAATGCCAACCAGATTTGTTTAATAAATGATACTCCAGAAAGAGTCCCCAAACAAAATATCCGTAGAGCCTAAAGATCCTTGAATCCAGTTTCCACTAATGAACGATGTATGTGCAAATCTGTAACCTCTGTAGTAGTCAAAGGCCAGACCTAGGTCTCAGGAGATGATGTTGTTTGGAAAAAAATTTAAAAGCACGTTAAAAATCACCATGGTATACTTTCCTTTTTCCACTGAAATCAGCTGTTCTTCTAGGAACGGAGTTTCTTCTAGAAACACACCGTGCTACAGTGGTGGCCATGGTGTGACTGGTGCTATGATTGAGATAGAGTTTGAAGCGTTGCTGGCAGCGAAGCCCCAGCTGTCTCTTTATCTCTGGTAGTAGTTTTGTGCTGAGATTGATTGGAAAATAAAAAAGATCCTTGCAGATTTCAGCAAATGAGGGTCTTTAGTGTGATGTCTACACAAGGATAGCATACAGCTATCAAACTCATTTGCACATGTGAAACCCATTGAGTTTATATCCAAACCATACACGTGGTTACATGTTGAAGCCTGTCTAAATGGTACGTAATTTTCTAGTGCTGATAATGGTTTTGTGCTGATGTGTACTGTAGTGTAAATACAGATAAGCAATGCTATTTCCACTGAGAAGGAGGAAATATATCGCTATGTTATACTCTATTAACCTTTCTTACTACCTCTAAGCAATTAGCTCCAAAGACTTTTAACTCCTTTTATCTCTATAAAGGTATTCTGTCCTTTGTCTTTGTCTTGGCTGCATATTTGATTAATTCACATTACACTCTTGGGAATCACTGGTGATGTTGACACAGGAGACTATGTTATTTTTCTGGCATAAATAGTGAGATGCTCATAGGTCCATTGAGGGGAGTTTGGGAAGCAGATAATACACTTTCATGCTTTTAGGTTCCACTTTGAATAAGTAAGAAAAAAACCCCACCACCATTACATGTTAAAGCTAGAGATTAGCAGACTGAGAAGAAAGCAGAAATCTTGGAAACCTCTAGAAGCTGAGACTTGGTGGCATTCAAGTGATCCAGAGTTTGGGTAACATAGTGAAATATATTCCTTATAGAAACATGGTTTCCAGAACTGACTTTTGTGTGAACTGCTGTTTCTGCTCAGAACCTGAGCATCAGCTATTTTTCATATTCATGTAACATTATGCAGGAAACTTCAACTCTGTTCCTGAGCGCTGGACCAACATCTTCACAGCCTGAAGTCAAGCTCTGGAAATCAAGTTTAAGTGAGCTCAAGATTTCTACATAGACACCACGTGTTAAAGCGCAAGCCTGTGTAAGCAAGCCCTTGAGAAGGAAAAGCCATAAAACACCATTCTGATTTCTGCTGCAGAATAATTATTGAATCCTCTGTAGAGCTGAACCAGCTGCCGTTGGTGTGTTATAGAGATCCAGACTGTATCCATAAAAGATAGGACTTTGTATTAAAACTCAGCTCTTATCTGTGCTGCTTGCAATGATGTTGTGGCCAACATAGGGTTGATAAGCAGTGTGTGAAGAACTACGTACATGCCCTTCTTGGTGCCCTTCTTCTGCTTGAAAAAGCCTACTTCAGATATACACATTCTGCAAAGAACATCTATGTATGGGAACTGTACACCTCTACTTCTTCAGCTGCTCCATCTCAAACTTAGGACAGTCAGAACAGTAGATACGGGTAGGCGAGTAACAGCACTAATTAGCTGTATGCTTTCTAAAATATTCTCTCCCATCATACAGAAAGATCCCTTTGCAACCTCCATGCATATCCATCCAGGTCATGTTAAGCAATCCTGAAAAAAACCAAAATTTTCAAGCCTTGCCTGGTCTTGGAATTAGTTTCCATTCAGCAATGAGCTGTCAGTAATAGATACAAATATGCCAGTAGTTATAGCCATTCTTGGGCTTGTAAGACTTGGTTGGTTTACCATTTAACAATCAATAAAAGCGCCTTTATCTATTCCAGTGCATTGCTGGCTACAAAATATGGGGGCACTTCTAAGCAGAGAGAAAAAAGCATAACTATTCCTAGATAGAGAGCACATGCCTACTGTTTAGATACAGCAGGACAGGATAGTAACAGCACAGGTTTTAATATAAGCCAATAGTGCTTCCAAAGCATGGAATACTTTTGGATATACAAAGGATACTTTTCTGGAAGAAAATTAGTTGGAAGTTCCAATGGCATTTGCATGAATGATGTTTGCTTAAATAAACATGTTTGCATTTATTTAAAGATAAAGGTTTATTTTGCGGTTACTAATTGCTTTTATTAATGTTCAGTCTTGGCTAGGCCAGTTTCTTCAATGGAATCCTAACGGGTTTAATCCCTACAGGATGAAGATATAACCAAACAATAAATAGGACTGTTTGGTCTTAGCTGCTACGGCTGCTTTGTAATGTTCTGCTCCTTGAGGAGTTCATGGTTAAGGAATAGTCCTAATCAAATACTGTAATGGTTCCCATTATAGGCATAAAACTGTAAAAATTAGAGCAAAATGGCAAATGTCTCATGTGGAGGAAAACAGCTGCTAACAGTATTGCTCTGTGGTACCATTTGGTGACAGCAGTAAGGGCCCTATTCTGTCATCAGTCGGTCAGTGTGATTGCAATGGTATCATAAGCGTCAAGGAAGTTTATCCCAAAGTGCTAATGTGATGCAGGTGGTGAACCCTAGCAAAACTGTTCCCAACTCAATAAAAGATGTTCTTTAGTTTTCCCCGATTCTTTGTTTTTTACAGACTAGAGGACAGGGGACTCAGCGAGACATTTGGGCTGTCTGCAATCATGGGACGGACTTATCATTTGATGCCATTTGCAAACTCATTGAGTTTGGTCGTGAACTAGTGAGATTTCTTCTCCTGCCGATTCCTCATGGAGGATTGCCCCACTCTGCTAAGTGGGAAGAGTCAAAGAAATTGAAAAACTACATCTGAGACTATATCTCTTTGATTAGCATTTTAGTGAATGTAGAGTACAGGTAAGTCAGCATCACCGCTCCTGAAACACAAAGCTCATGAAACAGCAGGCGGTAGGTAACACTCCGCAACTACCCCAGGCAATTCACAGGTGCTTGAAAGGCTGAGTCCCACAACACTCTGTGGAGATATTTTGGCAGGTTTTTTTACAGATAAAGGATGTCAGACCTTGGCAGGTTGTGTGGCTTGCTCCAACTCATACAGTAGTGTTTCATTAAACTGTTGGGAAAGGAGAGAGAAAAAAATTGAGTTGTGATTATTAGACAACACTTCTGAGGGTAATGCATTCTCTTCTTATCAAAAAATACTTTACAAAACTTCAGCTACCAAGAAAATCTTACTCCATGTGGGAGGGCATGGAAGCATCGCACAATAATTTAAGGATCTTCAGTTAAAAGAATCTAAAAGGATCCTCAGCCTTTCTGAGGATCTGACCCTGTAAATCAAATAAATCATTGAAAGGACCTGATCCCTTAAATCAATGAAATCAGCAGAAATAGATTATCCAACATTATCCACAGCAATATAACAACACCTCTTCAATTCCAAACTTAGTGTGCTGAAAAAAATGCCTTTTTTTCCATTAAGGAAAATTGTTTTGGTTTTTTTTTTTAAAAAAGGTTAAAGAATCACTTTTAATTCAAAATACCTCCTCCACAAATGTGAAGACAGTGCACTTAGCATGCAGTGTGGAAAGAATTTTTCCTGACTGATTTCCAAGGATGTTTTAGTCTGTTTTAATTCCAGTAACTTTGCACATTTTTTCCTCACGTACTCATAGTCATGTTCATATCTCTATGCGTGCCTTTCACATGCACAGGTGCACTGGGCAAGAATCTATACAGACTATTCCCTCTCTTCAAATTCTGCCTGCAGAGTGCTTCTGATTGGCTTGTATTTGGAATACCAAAACTATCAATCTAGTATTTATGGCTAACAAGGAATGCAAAATCATCTCATCACTGAGTGTTCGTGTAGTACCTGTCTCCCATCTAATCGTTAAACAGAGGTTTAGTTTATCCTAACTTTGTTCCTTTTGCATTGTCACTGGAACAGATCATTAAAAAAAATTGCTAAAGAGTAATTATCAGTAGAAAGCCTCAACTCCTCAAAAATACATCTGAACTCTTATACTCCCTCCTCAGTTTGCTTAGCTCTTCCAGAGTCAGGTTTACTCCTTACAGTCAGCTTCTGTTCCCAGCCACTGCTCTGGCCAGCATAGCCCTGAGGGGCTCCCTGGGTGATCCCCATGCTACAGCACAGGGAGGGAAGGGAGAGGGATGTCAGGAATGTCATGATGGATGGGGCTTGCTGCAGCAAGCATAGCACTCCCTGCGGCAAAGACTTCTTTCCACTGAATGCTTTCCCAGTGAAAAGCCTTTCACTGGGAGAACATGTTTAGTCATTTAATTATTAGGGTCACTGGTTTCTGTGATTTCAGTTAATTTACAATTTTCATGTCCTCAAATCCAAAGTCAGCTTCACTAAAAATAATTGTCCTCAGTTGACTGGGAAAAGCAACTGAGGGATGGGGCTTTGAGCAACCTGATGTAGTGAAAGATGTCCCTATCTATGGCAGGGGGATGGGACTAGATGATCTTTAAAGGTCCTTTCCAACCCAAACCATTCTATGATCCTATGATTTAAGTCATGCTGTACCTTCTATTTCAAAACAGTTTTTTCCATCAGTTATCATTAAAATTTGAGTTTGCAGACAGTATGTCCTGTGAGAGATTTTGTACGCTACATAAGATGTGTATATGTGTGTGTTTGCACATGTGTGTGCACCTGGTTCCATCTTGATCTCTCCAGTCTAAGGCCATCACAGACGTTTCCAGTATCTCTCCACTGTGATGGAAGAGGTAGCTCCCGTGCTGCCTTTCTCCACAAAGCTCATCCCACTCATCCCAGAAGGCAGCCTCTTCTGCCTTTCGAACCTGCTGTGAAGAAAAGAACTTCTTCAGGAATGGTAAGCATGGTATATCTGGAGAAATATTTCCCTGGTGGGTCTATCACACACTTCCTGGAGATGGAAGATAAAATGTCCAGTTCTACTCTCAACAGTGGGAACCGCCATTCCAAATTAAATGGGCCAAATAAATCCTGGGTTTATGACAGATTATGTTGTTTAATGCTCAGTGAACTGGTCTTCCGCCAGCAGAAGAAGATCTGCAGTAGATAGGTCACAATAACCTAGTCTCTCACCTCTGTACTGTGACTTAGCCTGGAGGTGAAGGGGGCACAGGGGACAAGTCAGAGAGTACTTATGATGGAGGAGTCAAGCTGTGGCGTGCTGTGCTATTTAGTCTTCAGTATTATGTTTTAAAACTGCTTATAAGTTACAAGTAGTCCAAATACTCCTTAAAAGTTAGGTGAGAAGCTATTTAGACAGAAATTATTTTTAAAATACGATCTTCCAAACTCACATGGAATGGAAAGCAAGTTCTCACGTAGCTTTTGCGTTTTAGTTCTGTTTGGTTCTTGTCTCCTTTCTGGAAAGCAATGCATTTATTACAACACTGGCCACATAATCTTTTGTCTCTCTGTGCCCAGGAAGAATGCAGTTTTCCACTGACCATATTTTAATTTCTGTTTATTTAAACCAAATGTGTTCCCTCATGTGATAAGCCATATTATTTTGCTGCACAGGCCTAAACCTGAAGCAATTTCAATGGAGTTCCCCTGGGGGCAGAGGAATGGAACATTAGGATCACTAGTTGTGTTTCTAAATATATCTCATAGTAGCCTAACAGGCTGTAAAGAATTCCAATATTTATAAGGAAAAACTGGACAAAAATGAAATCTTATTGACAATAGCCAACACATGGCTAATAGAGATGAATGGTGGAAATCTGCCAATAATGGCAATGTCATTTTCTTCCCAGCTGTTCTTGGGGGCAATGCTCAAATTATTTCTCTAATTGACCCCCTTCAGAAAAAAAATCTTTTCCTGCCAACTATTTATTGACTGTATTTAGAATGGGATATAAAGAAATTATATTGACGTAGGTTAGCCTGTATGGTTTAATTAACACAGCTGAGAAGTCTGATGCCCAGAAGGCGTAGCTCCTTTCATATGGCGTGAGCTGGTAGAGCCAAAGCCGAGAGGAGAGCCCAAGTGCCGATGATGAATTCTGCATATTTCAGAGAAGGGCTGCTGGAGACCTTCTGGAGTTAATCTGTAGGGTTAGCACATGCTCCTTGCCAGAACATACCAGATGGCCCACAGCCTTGTGGAGTAAAGCATCATGTTAGGATCAAAGTGAAAATAACCAGGCAGGGAATATTTGTGAATCTGTCTCTTGTCCTCTACAGAGGATAAGGGAGGGACTTCAGCCTACTTCATTGTACATCATATATGCACATACACGCAAAAATCATCTGTCCTCATCCTTCCTACTGCTTTGTTATCCAACTCCTGACTATAGTCCAAGTAACCCACCCAAGCCAATGGCTTGATTGCCAGCCAAGGACGTGTGAACAGATAGCCCTGTGAGATAGGGACGTGTGGTGAGTTGTACTGCTCCTTTCTGAGGAAACGAAGAATCCCGGTGGTCAGATCTTCCATGGCAAGAGTTTTGCAGGGGACGTTCAATAATGCGGTTTCAGGTAAACCACCAGAAGTGGTTTCAGGTAGCAAAAAGAATAGCTGCTCCCTCCCTTCCAGAGATACTTTCTTACCCTTAAATATTCTTTTTTCGCTTTCTTTGTCCTCACTTTAGGAGAGTACAGGGCAGATGTAACAGGATAACCTTTCCCCAGAGGTGAGTTACAATAACTGAAATAATACTGACAGATGGGTGAAATTGCTTCGGCCCTTCCTTTGGAGTCCAGTGGTTCAGTCTCAAAAACATAATTCATTGCCATAAGAGGTACCTGAGCGAGTTCTGAACAAGCCAGCTGAGGTACCAAAGGCAGTTTAACGACCCTGTTTGGGCCTGCAGCAGGCAAGGAAAGCAGAACAGACAGAAAAGGGACAGCAACATGCAAGGGAAAAGGGAAAAAGGCGGGAGAAGCCTGGCAAGCAACCAGCATCCCTCGTAAGCTGTCAATAAAGTGTCTCTATGCACGAGTTAAGTTGATTGTCCTGCGTTTCATTTGTGCATGTGTACACTAGTGTGCTACTGTGTGGGAAGCTTTGGGGGTATAAATCCCATTTCTGAAGGAGTAATTTGCCACTAAAAGGCAAATTGCTGGTCTGAACAGAGGCTAAGTGGCAACCTTGTTTGTAAACCAGGATGCTTACAGCTTATGCAGGATGGCAAGGAAAAGCTTTAAAAGAAACAAGGTGATGGTGGCAGAGATGGATACACAATGGCAGGCAGACTTTGTGGATATGCAAGTTTTCCAAACACAGTGATGGTGTTAATAATGATGATAGATATACTATCCAAATGTGCCTCAACTTTTGGTCTAAAGGACAAAAAAGGTTCTGAAATACCTGGGGACTTTAAAACAATGTTTAGCAAGAGGCGAATGCCTCAGAAATTACAAATTGACCATAGAAAAGAATTGTTAAAACAGCCTTTAAGCAAACTGTAAAAGCTGTATAATATTCCCATAGCCAGCTGGCCTGTGCCGCTGCGTGACCACCCCAGCGCATACAAGATCCATCGCTCCTGATACTATGTAAGAAACATCTCCTAACTGTCATAACTGTCAACAGAAGATGGTCCTATCTGACCATTTCTCCTTCTGCAGAAAGAGTTTACACTATTTGCAGGTGTATCACCTATTTAGAGTTTGGTCAATTTTGCAGGAGGAATCACCTGAAGGAGTTCCTGGGATGGCCAGATCCTCCACCCAGGATGTTAATCAGCACACTGAAAGACACAAATTGTGCCTATGGATTGATCTAGACAAAGCAGGAGATATCACAGGGAATCTCCATGGCTGTTTGAAATTCCCACCTGGATAGCTCTTGTGGCAATTAGTGAAATGCTTGGTTGTGTCAGTTGGTTGGGCCAGGAGTTCAGTCTCTGGTGAGTCCATTGTCCACAGTCAGTCCATTGTCTCAATGCAGAGACCAGCTGGGATGCTTCTGGGCCACCAAGGGAGTGAAGGACTTCAGTGTACCCAGTGTGTACCCAGGTACACTGCAATTTTTAACTGTAGAGCAAAGTCAACTTTCATCCTTGTATCTCCCTTATAGTTTAAATTCTTAAGCTCTTGCCACGATAGTGGAACACAATTTTCTGTATTGACAGTAAGACAGAGCATGATTCCCTGTGGTGGGGAGGCAGCATCCCTCTCAGGTGCGGCAGTCCCCGTGGGGCTCCTCTTGCAGGGGCTGGGTACTGGTCCCATCCCTGGGGCTGCCACAAGCCCCATTCTGCCTGGCTGAGTTGGGGCAGCACTGGCTTTTCATTTCTTGGTAGCCATGAGCAGCCTGGACTTCAATCTAGCCCAACTGGCTGCTGCTCCTAGGATGAGGCTGCCTGGTGCATGATGCTGGACATTGGTGACCTGCCCTGCTTCTTCTGCCTGCTCCCTGCATTGTGCGTCATGGCATCAGCTGGTGTTGCATTGGCTGTGCCTCTGATGGAGGTCTGTGAGGGCACCGCCTTCCTCCCAGGCTGCTCCTCTGCAGGTGAAGGAAAAGAAAATCAAGAGCCATAACATGGATGTTGGATGTCCATGCCGTTCTGGCCCCCCAAGTTTGTAACGCTTGTGGCCTGGGGAGATGGGTGAGGAAACAGGAGGGATCACAGTCAAAACTATGATCAGTTACCAGCCTCTCCATCAAGGCAGTTCAGTTTCTCATGGTAGGACTTTGGTTCGAGCAGAAGTCCCTTTGCTCGTCAACGTTGACATCAGTTCTTTTGTTCAGATCCTTTGAACGTCACAGCTTCTTTTACCGTGTAGCCTCCTACACCATAGATGATTGCCAACAGTCACGTTAGCCTGCTTACCTGTAGCTGTGAAATGTCAGGCAGCTGTTCAACCACCCCACTCACAGTGGTATTGCTTCCCACAGTCCCTTTCACTCACTGCTGGCTCACAGTCCTCTCTTCATCATCAACACGGTGCCAGAGACCTCAAAACAGCACTGCAAACATTTCTGCAAGCAGATAAATAACCCCCAGATTTATGTAACAAGCTAGAAAGAGGTGCAAGAGATCATCATGAGCACAGAATGGATTACACTGGGGAAAAGCACCAATATGGCTATCCTGGTCAGCTTTAGACTTGTTAGAAAGACGAAAATTGAACTTGTTTGAACAAATCTAAGAATAGTCCAGCCTTACCTAAGGTTAAGCATGCCACACATATGCCAAAACCAAACAAAAATACCTAATATTCCTAAAATAGTTAGTATTTGTGTAATTATTCACCGTTATTATGTTGAAAACCCATCTGTAACAATGATGGGCATAACTAATGTATTCCCTCAGTAATAAACACTAACATATTATTCTTATCAGGTATTCAAAAATTCTCAGAGCACAGCAAATTTAACTTTGAATCAGAGACTGCTGGGTTATTTCAGGCATTGGTTTTGCTTCTCTGAATATTTGTGGCAAATTTTCTATTTCAATACACTTGTCCTTCAGAAGTATATTTTCCAGTAAGTTGATTGAAGATTATTTGTATGTAATTCAGCATCATAAAAGCAAAAGCATCCATTTGTAGCAACACAGAATCGTCCAGTTGGAAGATGGTCCTGAGGTTCTCCTAACTTCTTCTTACGGACTTTGAGGGAAGGCAGTTTGCCAGCCCAGTATATTCCAGTGCTTCACCATCCTGACCACTAGAATGTTTCTTTTTATCTTCAGTCTGAATCTTCCATGCCCAAATGCAAGTTTATTGCTTCTTGTCCTAGCAACCATTCCCTTATTTTTAATACGAATACATATGTAGTATGTATTTGTAGGTATATACTACATAGTATATATATGCTATATACTATATGCTATATTATATATAATATATATTATATAGCACATAATATATACTATCTACTTATCTATATCTATATATCTTAGCTTGCTATTTGCAACTATCATGGCAATAAACAGGTATGAGGCATCTAAGAGCAGATGAAAATCCAAATAGTTATTTGTGTTTTCAGGCATGTAAGAATCCTTTAAAATGTTTTTAGATTTAGGCTTCTGAACAAGTTAAGCCTGTTTGAACCTGGAATTGTTATAGGTTATGCAGTAGTGAAACTCTGCATAGCACAAAAAGTGAAGGAAATTTTGCTATAGTTTATTTTTTTACTTGGGCTAGGCTAGATG
>NW_008824231.1:2366953-2381067 GCF_000699105.1 Pygoscelis adeliae
GTGGACAGCTGCAAGCAGATATCAATAATTTGACAGTGCCTGATGAGGGCACAGTTCTCACTCAGAGACCAGATTTTGGCAGGTTATTTGAAGTCTTGAAGTATTTGGGCCAGGCAGACAACAAAGAGCATTCCTAAGTTGAGGTGACACTGTCTACTGGAGTTTTAAAAATTGAAGTACTTCAGTACAGTGGCAAGATTTTATTCTTTAAATCTTTTTTCTTTGAAATTGTTAGCCTGTTTATTCTCCTAATTACCCTGGGAAGTAGTCTGGTTTTTATGTTTCCTTTTCTGTTAAAAATCTTCTGATATTAGTTCTGAAACAGGGTTATCTTGCACATTTGCAGGGAAAGGCATTGCCCATCTGATTAACTGTGGAATTGGCAATATGAAAGGAAATAGATGAAGTAATATTTTTCTGTGCAAATTTGCCCGGACCAGGCAAAACTTACTGGACTAAGTAATTAGTAGAAGATAAATGCAACAAAGATAGCTGCAATATTTCCAGATGAGTACTGAGAGTAATAATAATGAGACTCGTCTGATACACAGTAACTGTGTCTTTTTAATTATCACAGTTCTTTTTCCCTCATTTATTGTCCTAACAAAACTGTTGAAGAAACTTCATTTTAAGACTGGAACTAATACAATTAGAAATATCAATTTCAATCTTAACTGAAGTCACCGAATTAGTTAGTATAATTAATGGCAATTTAAAAATCATTTCCCATTAGAACATGGTGGGACCTGACTCTCACAGAATCGATAACCATTTTCTGGTTTTCAGTAACCAGTGTCTGGAATAACAAAAGGTAGAGGAAGTAAATAGATACCAACATGATTTGAGGACTGGAGGTTTGGAATTCCCATAAAACATGTATTTGGGTGTCAGAGTGGCCACGCTGGTTACATATACCCAACCGTGTTTGAAAACGGTGTTTTCAAAGCTTTGTACTTGTGTGTCATCTTACACAAGACCAGACTTTCAAAATTTAGGCCCAAAATACATGGTCAGATATTTTTGGGTGCATTTCAAGTGCTGAGGTTCTTTGAAACTTTGTTTTCGTGCCTTTTCTGGAGCTTGAAGCTTTCAAAGACGTAGTTCTGATTATGGAGCTAATTCTGGTCTGCCAAAAACATTTGGAAAAAAATCCCAGCTAGCTCTCTGCAGGGCAATACCAAAGTGTGATCTGGGGAGAGCTCACTCCTGGGACAGCTCCCAAAACACGGTACAGGTGGAGACCTCGGTCTCAGGTTTTGCCTCAGTCCTCCTTTCTGCTGTTGCAGAAAGACCAAACACCTCCCAGGTGCCCTCATGCAACGTGTTAGGCCTGGCAACATGTACCTGCAGTTTCATGCTATGAAGACAACACACCAGTAGGCTCAGAATCAGCTCTTACAACATTACAGACACACCAAAATGTGAATACACAGAAAAGTAACCTTGTTGCAGGGCCACAGGGGCACAAAATGGCATCCAGGGGAGACCTGTGCCCAAGTGCAAGGCAGTGTGGATGCAGATGGGCAACTTGCCTTCAGCTATGTGGACGTGGCCCAGGGGTCAAGGATCACACTCATTTAATCATGTAAACGTGACCTCACCACACAATTTGGATGGTAATGGATTCCGGATGGTAATGGTAAATCTGGAGGGATTTCAGCCCTCTTCACAGCCTGAGGACACATTTGAGGTGTACTTTCTAGTTAGTACCAAAACTTGGAAAAAACCTGCAGGAGCAAGATCTACAACAATTGAATCATTAAGCATGATAGAACTGCTAAGTTAAGGTTGCATCTTCAGTTTTGGAGTTTTGTACAGTTTAACCACTTTTCTTTTCAAACTTACTCCTCATTTAGATGGTGAAGCTCTCTAGAGCAAAGAGAATTGTTTTAGTTATGTTTGGAGACCGACAGCCTTACTGGGCTGTAAGCCCAGAAGTAGTGCTACATAATATAAATAAAACATTTATAGTAGCACCCTTTATTTTTACTGATTTAATGTATCATTCATGAATAAAAGTTTCAGTAGAAAGCTAGGTAGCAATCATCTCTCATTTTGCTTTTGGTGGAGTTTAAAGGGTCAGATTCTGTGCCAATGCTACATTCATTCTGCTGAAGTAACTGGACCTGTACTAATTTACACCAGCGGCTGCTTTGGTCCATTTGTAAAACTACAGCAATTTGTACATCAGCATCCATGGTGGATGGTACAGGTCTTTTATCTACCAGCCCAGCTGGTACTGTTTCTTCCTATAATTTCTTATTTTTAGATCAATACAGTAAGTACCATTAAATATTCTTTAATTTTAGGCTTTTATGCCCCATTATATTACTTTTAAATTGTCATCCAGATGATATAACAGGTAACATGATGGACACATCCGGCACCAATTAAGACTTAAAAGCTAATAATGGTCTAAAAATATAGATGATTGGAATTACCTGAGAATAATTTTACCAGAACATCTTTAGACATGTGTAGGTCTTTTCTTCTAGCAGTAAATTATCTTACCCTCTGGCTCTCTTGGTCTCCACAAGTGGAGCTGGAAGTAAGAAGGATATTCCGGTTCCGAAAGTGGCAGAGACCAGCAGAGTGATCCTTGTTCTCTAACTAAAAGTGGACAAAGATTCCTTCTCAGCCATGTTTGTTGCACATTGATCAGAGACACCTTGTATCACTCCTGCGTGAAAAAAAATCTAGAACTTGGAGCAGGTAGAAAGGAGACCGAGAGATGCACACTGAGACTTTCAACTTTTACATCTGGCAGACTAATAAAGTTTAATTCCTAACAGAAAACCCAGACAATGAGCATAGGACAAATATCTATGAAGGACATCAAGTTTAACTGTGCTACAAAAAGTTTGCACCAGCGTAAATAACTTCAGTTAAACAACTTCTGACTTACAATGACATAAGTGAGATCTAGATATTCTTGAAAATACATTATTTATATTTGATGTTTGGTTTCCAAACATATATTTGTTGAATTCATCAGCATTTTGATTTTTTTTCCCCATACTCCCTTCTCCAATTTTTTTAACTCATAGGAAGGTGAGGAAAGAGAAGATTTTTGGTTTGTTGGCCAAAAGATTCAGTGCAATAAAGCTGCCCAGAAGTTTTCACCATTTTTTATGCTTTTTTTTCTTTTTCCTTTCTGTAACTTCATCTTCTCTGTACTTGGAAGACTTTCATTTCCCTCTTGCCAAGCTGGTTTTTTTTTTTTTTCAATTTAAAAGGTGCAAAAAAGAAAACTGAAAACTGTTAAGATTGTTCATTCTATTACATCTAATGCCAGAAGAGGGGAAGAGGAGAAAGAAAACAGTATCCAAGAAAACTTCTAACATATTTTGTTTTTAAAAGTTGAAAGAACAAGAGTTTTTTTGTTTCATTTTAAAGATTAATAGAAGTGTGAAGGAGGAGAGATAAAGCATCCTCAGTTGAAGGAATCCAGCTGAGAAATTAATTTCCATAAGAAATTAGGATGATATAGAGATTCTTTGCAGTATTTTTCTTCCTCTGACCAGAATAATTTCTATAATTTCTCCTGCTCCTGTTACTCTGTACAGGACTTTGCATGAGCAGAAGATAGTCTCTATTTTGTTTAATTGGAGCATCATTATTTAATCTACCCAGAAATGATTCAAAGTGTTGGGCATAAAAGTCCTATAATAGCTGAATAAAAGAAATTTAGTCTCCAAAACTCCCTAGCTGTAACTTAGGTGTTTCTCATATCTCTGTCACTATAAGGCAACTTCAAAAACTTTTCACCCCTATAAGCTGGAATTGGTAGATAATTAATACCTCCCATATAGCAATAAGTAAGTGATAAAATAAGTGTTTAGGCTACTTAGGCTATTCCTAAAAAGAAAAGAAAAGTCATTCTTTCCAGAAAAAAAGTCTACAGCAGGAGATTTCTCTGTGTATGTGTGTGTAGGTGTATGAAGAAGACCCTAGTCTGACAAGAAAATTACATACTTGGCAAAGAAAGACTTAAAAATATGGGGCTTGCCTTGCTGGCTGGGTCTGAATGGCTGATTGTCATGTGTAATGTTTTGAAAAGTTTGCCATATGAAATTTTGTAAGACAGTGGGGCCTAGATCCTGCCCATCTCTGAGAAAACAGCCTAACAAGGCCCTGGGGTAAGAACTAGCAGTTGCCGTTATTCAGAATAACCCTCAGTTTGCCTTGTTCTGTTGCAGCGGTTGCTCCCCGGGATACCAGGGATACAGTCTGGATTTTGCTATGCATTAGGCAGTCATGTTTCTATTGCTCTCTTTACCACCCATTTACAGGTCACGCTGAGCAACCGAGGAGGTAGAAAGTCTATTCGCGTTTTATTCTAGGGCTGTTCTAGAAGCAAAGCTCAGACCCCATGTCTGACTGATAGTTTAAGACTGCATCTTTTCATGCACTATTTAATACTTCCCCAAGAGCAGTTCCTTCAAGCCCTTTCTAAGTGACTAAACCGCACAAAAGACTAGAGGTAAATTAAGAATTGTTATGCTATTTTATATAGAAGTTAGGTGGTGTGTGGAGCAGTAAGCATCAGGGCATATCTTGGTTTGTGGGGGTGGTTGCAACAAGTTGTAAGAGCAGCTCTGCTTACTCACCAACAAGTACCTGGAGAGTCTTTATTTCTGCATGTGGCACAAGGAGATAAGAGAAGTTGCTGAGAAGTTGTGCTGAAGCACTGTCATTCCCCGCTCTCACTCAGCTTTATGCTTCTCCGTGGGCAAGGCTGTGTCATTCCCCGGGGAATACCTGGGACACCTCCTGCCAAACCAGAGTCAGAAAGAAAGCAAAATGCAGGTGGCCCAGTGCCCATCGCAGGTCTCAAAATAAGCTGCCCCTTAGTATCTGAAACTCATTTCCCTGGTAAAATGTCCCAACTGTGGCACTCGGCGTTATTTGCTTCAGAAAACAAGGTGGAAAAATCTATCTCCAAAAGATGACTTATCATTGGAAAGGGGTCTCTGTGAGCAGAATTCATCCTCTCTCCAGTGGAGGAACCCACATCCATCTCGTGTGGATTCATGAAGAAGCTCCTGGCGAGAGTCCTTGCCTTTGCCTTGTCACAGGCAAACTCAGTTTGGCAGGTTTTGCTCTCCCAGAGTCGTTCAGCTTTAGTGTTAGGTGAAGCAGGCAGCAAGGAAAGAAAGGTGGTAATGACACTGCAGAAGTCACAGTGAGCTCTGATCCAAAACCCTGTCTACAGCTCCACGCACCCCAGGCCAAGAAGGATAAATTCAGCTGAAATGGGTGCTTTGGAGAATGGTTATTTCAGTCAGAGGAAGAGAAAATCTGTTTTGAGAGGAAAGCTCAGAGCTGGGCTTGCTTAGTCTAACAAAATGAGAGCTGAGACACAGCTGGCTTAGAAGATAAACAGTGAGCAGAAGACATATTTAAGGTAAAGAAAGAACATGTAGCTATAACTGGTTATGAGTAAGTTTTGAGTCTTCAGATTGGAAGAATCTCTGACTGAGGTTGGAAAAAGCTTCAAAGAGGATAGGGAAGGGAAGGGAAGGGAAGGGAAGGGAAGGGAAGGGAAGGGAAGGGAAGCTAATGTTAAGTTTTGCCAGTAACAAAAAGGATGATGTATGATGGCTTTCTGTACCATGAGAACCTGGACCCACTGATCCAGAAAAGCCTTTCACAGCTCTTTGAGAGGAAAGCTCAGAGCTGGGCTTGCTTAGTCTAACAAAATGAGAGCTGAGACACAGCTGGCTTAGAAGATAAACAGTGAGCAGAAGACATATTTAAGGTAAAGAAAGAACATGTAGCTAAAACTGGTTATGAGTAAGTTTTAAGTCTTCAGATTGGAAGAATCTCTGACTGAAGTGAGGAAAAGGGAAGGGAAGGAAAGGAAAGGGAAGGGAAGGGAAGGGAAACTAGTTTTAAGTTTTGCCAGTAACAAAAAGGATGATGTATGATGGCTTTCTGTACCATGAGAACCTGGACCCACTGATCCAGAAAAGCCTTTCACAGCTCCTGAACTTCTTTATTTCTCTGCTGAATTTAAAAAAAACTCTCCAAATCTCTTGATATATTTTCACAAATATCAAAAACATAAAGAACCGTATGGGGTTCAAAGACCTGAGCATTTAATGTGGAAAAAAGCTGTTTGTTTCTTTGGTTTTTTTAAATATTAGATTTCTTTATCTATTAGAAAAGTAGCATCTAACCTGAATGCCTTTGCAGATCACTTTCCAATTCATGCCACAATTTCAAATCTTTGAGAGTAAGGGTAATTGAAATCTGCCCACGCCACTGGCTGTTACCCTGTAAATAATATCAAAGATCAAATAGATGCCTAAATGAAGATATGGAAGGGTCTAATTAAATTAAAGATTACAATATTATATAAGGAGAAAGAATTATGTTTAAAGCAGCATATACTAAGTGACAAGGGAAAGTTTTATGGTATCATTCTTTTGATTTGAATAACAATCAAATGACACCTATGAAAACTCTAAATGCCTTAATGCATAATTAAACGTACAACAGTAGATTGATATTCACCAAGAAGCAATAAATATTCAGTTGACAGCAACACTTTAATACAGCCAGCAGCATTAAATAATTATTTATACATAACAAACTAATCTGGACAATAGAGCAAAGGAGAAAAAAATGCCTGCACCGGTTGTCACCCTTCGGAACACGCCACCAACTTTCCTTTAGATCTGATCTTGTCTCACTGGCAATAGTGTTGTGTGTTTGTCAGAAAACTCAGTTGCTGTACAACCAACACAGCTGCCTGATGAACACCATATTTTGCAATCTAGTACTGACACTGAATGTTGCCTCATGAGAAGTTTCACTGAAATTGTTACCAAGAAAACTTGGACTTTAAAAACTAAATCTGGATCAAAGTTGCCTGCAAAGAAGGGCTGTAAATGTTACTGCATGTGTAATAAATGTCCTAATAAATGGTTATTTCAGGCAATATAGATTTTTTTTTTGTGACTCTAGTAGGTGAACAGCTTGTCCATGACCACAGGTTATAAACACTTTTGATGTGCCTGTGCTTGATTTACAACTGTAATATATTTGTAACAATTAATAATGAATTAACCCTTTAATAAACCCTCCATGAACAGAATCTAAAGACCGAGGCAAGTTTAAAACTCTGACATTCTTGGCTGTGATAGTTGTGTCAGAGGCTTGTAACATATTTCCCGCATTCCCCAAAGACTAAAATAAATTGTGATTCATGGAATTTTAAAAATGTATCATGCACTGCAGTCAAAGAATGATTTTTAGGCCAAAAAACAGTGCGTGTCAGTGCGATGGACATATTTTCTCTCACAGACACCACTATTCATTACCCTGTCTCAAAGCAGTGAATAAGCAATTCAGAGTTAACGTTGACTAGTGCAACAGATACCTGTAGAGTGCAGAAGTTACTAAACCACAAATACATGCTTCAGTAAATTAAGAAAAAAAAGTAGGGAAACATCTTTGGAAGCAGTAATTTTAAAAAGCTTCCGAGAAAGAAAGCAAGCATCATTCTCTGTGCCTCAGTCCAGTGCCTCTGGCAGCTCACTTGACCACTATCCCACCCCACATCCCATAAGCTCTCAAAGTCTCCATGAACTTAGTCCTGTGGAGAACTTGAAGTAGGAAGAAACCCAAACAAACGGAGAAGCTGGAGTGAGATGTCCACTCTATAGGGTCTTACTTCATTTCCCTGAGCCTTTCTCATGAAAAACAGATGAAGAACCTGAAAGTAAGTAACTCACAGTCTTGAATATCACTGCTATTCCTGCTAACTCCTTCTATGGCCCCCGCAGTACTTGAAACACTAGTTTTCCAGTCCAAAGACCCGCAATAAATAGAGGTAAGACTGGACAAGGGATTATATGCCCATCTGTTTACCTCTTCAATTTTTGTAAGAAAGTCCTTTTTATTGTGGCTTTGTTTTTCTAGGGTTTATGTGCTTTTGAAGGGACACAAAGTGGTGGAGTGGCATATTGTATCTAGCTTCATAAAGAGCAAACATTTTTAAAAATTGACTTGTCAGGGAAAGCAGTAGATGGACTTTCTGGGAACTTCTGGTTTTCTCCACCAGAACTTGTCTGCGCTGCTTTCCAAGCACCAGGCTGAACATGCCAGCTGTGATTCCACTAGAATCCATGAAACAGAGACATCCAATGCAGCTGACATTTTGGCTCTTTCCTTCAGTTTACAGAGTGCATGTCTTTACAATGAGGAATATGTCAGCCTTTTTAAAAACTATTATTTATCCTGGCAGGAAAATGAAGAGCAATTAATTAGCAATGGCAAACATTTCCAAGAAGATGAGAATAATGTTTAAGTCTCATTTTTATACTGGTGTCTGATGTGACTTGAAATATCTATATACTATTTCTGCTAATGTAACCTTGGAACAAAGACAAGAACGAGAGGAGCAGCCTCCGTTCCAGACCTTGCAATATGCCAAAAGAGTTCAACCAACACCACAGTAAATGATGCAGCTGCCAGGTGACGTGTGGGTCCTGAGCTGGAGACAGAGCTGAGAAAAGTTCAAGCTCCTCTAGTTTACACCAAATAATGCTTTCCCCCAAAAGCTGATTAGGCTCTTAGGAAACACCTGCAAATATAGACCTGATTAAAACACTGACTTGCCTACAGAGCAGCTGATTAACTTGCAGAAAATATTCTTTCTGTAACTATATGTCCTTTCTGTGCTTCTGTTTATTCTCTGAAATTATTCTCTTTTAGTTTCTTCTGTGGACACTTGCCTGAAAACAACTGTAAAGCCAACACCAAAAACTGGCTTAGTCTCAGAAATTATAAACTTCTGGCTGCTTTCTATTGGCACGGCACACAGAAATTCAGAACAAACCATTTGTACTGAAAAGAGGCAAAACAAACCTGAATTCAGAAATATTTCCCCAAGCCATTGAAGTTTTTTTAAGAACATGGACTGGACTTAGAGTAAATCTGGTCTCATACATAGTTTCGGTGGTGGAGATTTCACCTCTTGCAAAAGACTGTATTTGTGCCTCTCAGTTTGGGAAACAGGCAGGAGGACTCCAGTGCTTGTCAGAGCCAGTCTCATCGCCATTACATTCACAACCCAAAATATACTGAATAGTCTTCTTAAGAGCCAGCTTTTTGCTGTGAGCGCTCATTCCCTTCCATTCCCCCATCAATAATAAACAGAAAACTGCTCACAGGCCTGCCCACGCCCCGTTGCTGTGGGCTCTGCTGCCATCAAGTGGAAACCAGCATAAACACTAAGGACCCCATCTCGTACAGCCGGGGGTGCTGGTGTATTAATCCCTCAGGTGTCGCCCAGAGGCCACGGGGATGGACAACCCACAACAGAGCATAGTCGGCAGCTGCCCTTAGTCACTGATGGCAAAGCCAGCTCCTCCAAAATGTTGCAGAGGACTGTGCCTTAGGGCAACTGGTGAGTAGTCATGAAAATCCGTTCTTTGTGAGAAATGAGCATCACTCATCCTCATCGAAGTGTTCGAGTCAGCAGGGTCATTTCTTACACACGTACATATATCTAAAACCATGTATAGATTGAGATGTCCCTCCAGAGTGTCAGGCAGCGGTGGCGAGAGGGCAGGCGACATGGGGGCCGAGGGTGATGGTGAGGGCAAGGACAGTGCCCTTCCCAACAGGGTGATGTCCCACAGCGCCCAACCAGAAGAGCAGAGCAGGGACAGGGATGGGGACCGGGGTCAGCCACAGCCCAGGGATGGCTTCCCATCACCGCTGTTGAAGCTGAGCTGCTTTGCAGCAAAGTGTGCACAAGCACTCGGACCAGCAGAACGATGTGCTCCCCTTTGCTTCCTCTCCCTTTGGGCACACACATTTCTCATACATCATCTTTTTGGTGCAGAGAGCAACTTCTCTATACCATTCACAGCACATGGAGACTTACCTGGCTGGCTTCTGTGTGCTACAACATTTAGAGTTACATTCACCCCACAGATGTGAATAAGAAAATATGTTAAAAAAAACAAAATAGTAAAATAATTTCTGCCTTATAGACTTTTCGTGCTGGTATGTATTGCATATAGCCACTACTGAGGATAGGACATGTTTTCAAAGACTGAAAATGGTGTAGAAATCTTTTCTAGATATCATCTGATGAGTGCGAGGAGAGCAGCAAACAGCAGGCTGTTAAACAGCTGTTGAACAGCAGTTAAACAACTGCTTCTTTGGCAGAGGCAACCCCATTTCCCTTTGACATCAGGTGCAAGGGTGGCCAACACTCCAGCACAACTCACACCATCACCAACAGTGACCATCCAAGCACCCTAGAATGTAAAATCACCGTTCAGCTGTTATCTCTCACAATGATGATTCTGGGGAACAGCCCATCTCTCTGACAGCAGGTTTTTCCCGGGAGGCAAACGTAGCTTCTAGGGTTTTTGTCCTAAAAGATGTGGAAACCACATCTGCAGACCAAACTACAATTCCAAAAGTTTAGGATTAATGTTGCCCACTGAGAGGTAGCTTGTTTTTAGTTTAGTATAGACAATTTATATTGCAAAGCTCAACTTCTTTAGGAATGAGACTACATGTCAGCTTTTCTGGTTCCTCTTTACCCAGGATTCAATCATCAAGGACTCAGTCCAGCAAATAGATACATTTCAGCAAAATACTCATCCATGTCATATTGATATGATGTGTGGCAGTAGTGCTGTGATCCTTTGACACATTTAATGCTGGATTTGTAGCAAATGAGAGAACTGGACCCTTATACTTCTGTAAAGTGTGTATAAGGCACAAAACAGTCACAAACTTCTGCTTTTTATCCCAGGCTACTATATCATATAAGTAAGTCAAGTCTTTCATAAACTGATCAGGTTCCATCCTAAACATACTCTTTTCTATTCCCTTTAGTCTCCATAAATCTGCTTCTCAGATAGTTAAAAATTTTATAATTTCCTAACTAAATTCTTTCACATGAGGTGGTTTGGGATTTTTTTGGCAATTTTGGCTTTCAGTTTAAATCATCTTCACTCAGTGAATTTTTTCTCCTTTCCCTGGCATGTCTGTCCTGAGGTGTTTATATGGAGCAGCTGTATTTTTTGCTAACCTTTGGTTTGGAAGGTTAAACAAGCCAAAGTCTTGCCAGATCTTTCTGCATTAGTAGTATCAAATCAGCATGTGCTTGCCTTCCATTGCACAAATGTGTATGACCAAGTGAAAGAATGGCAATTGAAAATAAGGACCAAAACTATTGGGAAAAAGGGGAAGCCACTCAGAGCCCTGTAAGTAGGGATGGGAACATGACAGATTTCTCTGTTCCACAGCCATACTGAAAAAACCACAGAAGTAATTTGGTCCGAATCAAAATGTAACAACTTTTCTATTCAAATGTTTCTACAAAGTAAACTGGGACAAATAGTTTTGGTTTAAGTGGAAATCTCTTATTCAATCCTAAATGAAGTGTTTAATTTGGTTGTCTTTTTGATTATTTGGTCTTTTTGTAGGCCTTGCGCTCCACTTTCTTGTTTAGAGGAGAGGTCTTTTTTAGATGCCGTTTAAGAATTCAGAATTTTGTAGGTTTCAGATACATAATGTCAAAACAAACATTTCAGCAATACAGAATACTTATTCTGAAAATGTCAAAATGAAACGTTTTGACATTTTCACACTTTGTCCTCCTCTTTTGCAGTGTTAACTATTTATCAGATTCCATGTGACATCACAGTTTGCTTAAGTGAAATGTCCAGTTTTGGCAAAGTTACTAATCCTCAGAAAAGAAAATGGTCCATATCAACCTACTGGATCTGCCTCATCTTACTCTTCATCCTGGGAAAAAAGGTGGTTGATAGCAGTATCAGCAAAATGACAAGTAAAATTAAGATGGTGAACAGGATTCAGTTGTTATCTGCTTCTCCCAATACAAAAGCTAAGAAATATCAAATGTAGGTAGCAGATGGCAGGTTAAAAATTAAAAAAAAAATAGTTTCACTGTAGAATTCCTTTGTACAGAATATTATGGAAACTAAAAAGTTTACATGTGCTAGAGGGATAAATTTATGAAAAAGAAATCTTAGAGGATGACTAAAAACATAGACATCACCTCTGGCTCAGGAAGTCCCCAAGCTGCAAACTGTTGAAGGCTAGAAGAATATTTTGGCGAACTATTGTCATGCGCTTTCTCTGATCCCTGCGGATGTACTTCTGGAAATTTTCTGAGGAAGGATACTGAGCTAGACGGACCTTTGATCTGACCCACTTGTCTGTTCTGAAGCGCGTTAGTGCAAATAATGCAAAAAACAGAATTAACGAAAGAACCAAGCTTGGCCGCTCTGCCTGTTGAGCACAGCTGTGTTTCAACGGTACAAACCCTATTAAAAATGTCACATTTGATGTCTGCAAAGCTATTCTGAGTTCATACTGAAAAGTGAGCAGCTGCCCTTCTGGGAGGCTTTAACAACCCAGATATTACCTGTTTTATTTCCCTATTGGTAGCTTGTCCGATCAAACTGTTTACTGTATCACACTAGTCTACTTTATTTCTTCTTATGTAGGGATTCAGATCTGTTGAAAACAGCAGTGTTAATAAATAAGCAGAAGGCAACCTGCTAAGATCTTAAAGCAAAAGAACAGAAGTGGAGAGGGGAAAAACTAATATAACCTCATTTAGACATTAACTCAATAGCTTTAAGCCCATCAAACACCAATACTTTGTATTTCCCTTCAATCTGCATAAACATTTAGCACAGCGTGGGGGTGAAGCTGCTCCTCAAACCCAGCTCTCCCCACTCAATGCTGATTTCATTGCATCCTTTACAGAATGGGCTGGCAGCATTATTCTGCTTTCTCTTCTAAAATGAGCAGAGAGAAAATTAAACTGATTAAACTTTTTTTGAAGCCTCAGTCCTTTAGTTGGGTTCTTAAGCATCATGGTGACAGCTGTTGGTGTCACTTGAATACCTAGGCTTGAAAAAGTACTTAAAAATCTGCTCTGTGATACATAAGCACCACGTGGAAATCACTGTCAGTGGAGTTGAAGAGCCAGTGCGTGGAGCACTGCAAGAAGAATCAGCCTAAGCAGGGGAAATCCCTGTTTTCATAACCCCTGTAACAGCTTCTTCATTAATTATTACTCAAAATAATAATTATTTTTGCCACTTTCAGAAGCATATTAAGTGTCTTCCCAAAGAAAAAATGAAGGAGGTTCTCAAGCCTTGGTTCATGGATCACTTGCTAGAAGTTTGTAGAGGTAAAAAACCACAGTCAATACCTTCTTCTTATTCCCAGCTGCATTAAAAACTGCAAATATTCAATACTGTCAAAATACTATTTTCTCTGTCAACAGCTGCTGATTTTGTTACTGGAACAGTGCAATACTGTAATTGGGAGTTTATTGTCCATGATGGTAAAAGGGGTGACAGAGTTCACAAAAGATTACATGAATCACACAACAAAAGGCAGGGTAAGGTTGCAAAAGAAACATTATGCAGTGACTCATTGCTTAAGGACTATGTTAATTAAATATTAATCAGGGCTGGAAGTGTCATATTGAGAGCTACTGAGCTCACTTAAATTTGTGGCCCCAATTACAGCTACAAAACACTTGGAAATGTGTCCAATGAGACACAAAACACACTACTGAAGTACTTGCACATAGTTCTTCAACTCAGTGCATGCTACTGCATGAAGGGAGGGAAAATGAGGAAGAAAAATCAGGGTGGAGAAAAACGATGGAGAATGACATGCAGCCATGAGCATTTATGCCACAGAAAGATGCTACTGTTAGAGGAATAGAGAGAGGCAGGTAGGTGTGGGGAAAGAAGAGAGGTGGCCACTGTTTTAGGGAAGGTGCCAGGGAAGGGGGCAGCCAAGAGAAAGAATCATAGAATCATTAACGTTGGAAGAGACCTCTAAGATCATCGAGTCCAACCGTCAACCCAACACCACCATGCCCACTAAACCATGTCCCTAAGCGCCTCATCTACGCGTCTTTTAAATACCTCCAGGGATGGGGACTCAACCACTTCCCTGGGCAGCCTGGTCCAATGTTTAACCACTCTTTCAGGAAAGAAATTTTTCCTCATGTCCAATCTAAACCTCCCCTGGCGCAACTTGAGGCCATTTCCTCTCGTCCTTCCGCCAGTTACTTGGGAGAAGAG
>NW_008824231.1:2382274-2384480 GCF_000699105.1 Pygoscelis adeliae
CCCCATAGACTTGTGAGCATCCAGGTGGTGTAGCAGGTCGTTGACTGCTTCCTCTTGGGTTATGGGGGGTTCATCCTGCTCGCCATCCCTGTCTTCTAGCTCAGGGGGCCGAGTACCCTGAGGATAACTGGTCTGCCTGTTAAAGACTGAGGCAAAGAAGGCATTGAGTGCCTCAGCCTTTTCCTCATCCTCGGTGACAATGTTCCCCCCCCTACATCCAGTAAAGGATGGAGATTCTCCTTGGTTCTCTTCTTGTCATTAATATATTTGTAAAAACTTTTTTTGTTGTCTTTAACAACAGTGGCCAGATTGCGTTCTAGCTGGACTTTTGCCTTTCTCATTTTCTCTCTGCATGACCTAACAAGATCCCTGTACTCTTCCTGAGTCACCAAAGGATGGGCTCAGGACGAAGGAAGCCCACCACTGCCCTGCAGTGCAGTAGTCTACCCTTGCCTCTACACCAGTACTCCCATGCAGTGCCAGCCACTTAGACTGGACATCCCCCAGTAAGGCTGGGATTCGCTTTCATCTTAAAGAAGAGGTCTAAAATAAGTCAGGTGTTGGAGCAGCAACTGGGAAGCCGATCCTGGTGGTTTACTCTGAAGTGGAGGGTCATACGGACACAGCAGTGGCTTCTAGGTGGGTGTTCAGAAAGTCCCTTGTTTCACCAGGTGAAGGTCCCTTGTTTCATCTCTGTTCCTCAATTCTCATTCTGTAAAATGACAATAGCTCCCCTCCATCCTAAAGAATTTTGTGACAGTAAATAAATGCCTGGATATTCTGAAATGACTGCGTGAAATGAAGCGGTATAAAAAGCCATGCGGAAAATCTCAAAAGGTAATTAATAATTTTTGGTTTCAGAGCAGGTTTTTAAAGTTTTACAGCAATAAGAAATGGGGGTCATTCACTGAATGAGAGAAAAGCAAGACATTGTATAGCTGCTGATGAAAGAGGTCCTGCAGAGAAAGAAAAAGTATTTGTTAATGCATGTGATAATTAAAAACTATGTAATAATGTAGCTGGACAAGAAGTCTGACTTAGGATGATTGTGCAATGTTTCATTTTTTAGTGCTAGTCTTGCAATTTTAATAACATTCATTTACTTCTGACTGTGTAACACACATCAGAGAGATCTCAGATCACTAAATGGTAGAGCATTCACTCCTTAATTGATCTAAAATATGCAGTAGGTCTTTGCATACGGTAAGATGCACTTTTTTGAAAGTACCTTTTTGTTAAGGTACTATCAAATACTTCAGAGATTTGTATCTCAGTAAGCATATTGGGCATTGAAATTACTAGTTGCTTCATTGTAGCTTTGTGCACCAGGTAGCTCACAAGTACAACAGTAGGGTTGATGAATCCATCTAAGTTTTTCTCATATGTACACATACATATACAAACAGACACACACACATGCATGCACTTGCACACGCACACCCACCCCCCTCTGTCATTATAACTCTCTCTTTGCCTGAGTGTCTCTCATTGAGGGTATTTTAGAGTTTCAAAAGAACCTCAATGATGTTCTCCTGCACCCTATTTCTCTTTAAAAATGTTCTCCTTTGCCATTTCCCCCCAGTTCAGTGGCCTCTGCAAATTTGACAAGAGGGCTCGCCCTGTCACCTCCTCCAGATTGTTCATAACAATGCTAAACGGGACAGGTCCCAGGACAGACCCCTGTAGTATCCTACTTGTTAATGGCCTCCAAGGTAGAGTGTGACCCATTAAATGCGACCCTTTGAGCCAAATCATGCAACCAGTTTTTACTCATTTAGTTCTACCCCCATCCAGATCATAGTGCCCTAACTTGAATCATGTTTGTTCTATTCATTTTCCTGTACACAGTCCTAAGTAACCAATATAAAAAGTCTTGTGTAACAAAGGTGCATATAGGTGTATACAGGAATTTGTGTTCTCCTAGGAGACAAAGCAAGTTGCACCCTAAAAAAATGTCCTTACAATAACAGTAAGTAGTCTTATTAATACGATGATTGTGAGAATGCTACAAGACAAAAACATCCAGGTTCGCATGCCACAGGAACACAAGAGGACGACAGTCCTTAGCAGAGATGTTGAAAGAAAAGAAGATGACTTAGAAAAAAGACAGTAAATGCTAATTTTATGCTGCCCATCATTATTTCAGGGAAACTGGACACTTTCCAAAGCCAGGCACTTTGTGCATTGCTATGCAGCGATGAAAGAG
>NW_008824231.1:2384529-2395535 GCF_000699105.1 Pygoscelis adeliae
AAAAAGGAAACTCTCATTACTCAGCTTGGCTGGAGACAGGAGAATATTTGATGATCACGTTTATATTCTGTCCCTGAAGGTGACCACAATTAAGCCAAGCCAAAATGATGATGGCTAATGGGATGCCACTGAGATTCAAACATTATGTAGAATCCCATGGTATGTGAAGTCAGAGCCAGTAACACATTTCTGTGGTCTAATTAAAAACAATAATGGAAATGTAATGAACACTGTGTTAGTGCAATGGCAGAAATTTGTATTAAAAAAATTGTCCTAACAAGAGAAGATGGAATGCTTGTGAGAGCTGAAAAAAAGCCCAGCTGGCCAAAGGATCAAAAGGTCAAACATATTTCACTACTGCTTTTAGTTTCCTGTAGGAACTATAAACAGAAGGATCTCAGAGAAACTTGGTGCAAGAAAAATAGCTTTAGCAGCACCTGAAACTATAGTGGGCAAAGGTATTTCAATGGCATTCATTGTAGCCTGAAAGAAGAAATTGCTCACTTCTCTGGGTGAAACATATTAACCTCTAACAGGCAGTGAGTTAATAAAAATGACTTAAGACTTCTTCCTGGCCTTAAACTCTGTGAATCTATGAATACCAGATGACACCTGTGCAAAGCCAACCGCTTGTCATTCATACCATGATCTTCTTTATGTTTCCTGAAGTATTAAAAAGACAATGTTCTTCTTCTCTATCTGCCCACTTGCACATCTTCAAAGAGTTTGTAATCATATGCCAGAGACTTTGTGAATTGTTGCTACCCTCTGGATGACCTACTCGGAAGCTGTGAACTTGGGATATGTGTGCAGAATTGCAGCTATGCTGCTACCAGCACATGATAAAAGTGGGAATACGACTAGGCCCTGGTTCTTTTATTTTTATCAAATCCTTCTTTCCAAACTATGGATTTCACATAAATCCTGTAGCTCTCACAGCTCTGTCAGGACATAAACAGCAACAGTGACTGCAGAACGTGAGCCCTGGTTTTATTCCCATCACAAGACACAGAAGAAAGAAAGGGCACCTTTGAATGAAACAATTCCTTAATCACAAAGTTTTGAGCCCATACTAACATGAAAAGATCTTCCACGAGGTAGGGAGCAAAATGTAAGTGCCCCTTAAGGAGGATGTAGGAGAAGGAATGGTTTTCCAAAAGCCAAGATGGATGGAAAGGGTAACAGACAGAGAGAGGGGAGGTTGTTGGGAAGTCCTCTCTTGGTGCTCAGGCATCGGCGTTAGGGAAAGCAGCTCAGGTCTCTCCCTGACTGCAGAAATCAGCTGCTTCCCTGGAGGGTCACAGGGGGTTTATTGCCTTGCTGCAGCTTCGATCAGAGGAGTCTGCAACTTGTGCAATGCCAAGGGCTTTCCATTTGCACCTCTGCTGCTTTTCCCTCGCAACACTGCAGTCTGCCGGTCACTTTTCTGTGCAGCTGTGCACCTTCATACCCTGAGGATGCTGGGGCAGAGTTTTATACCCCTCTATCCAAAATGCTGTCATCCTCCCAGCTTTGCACTCCCAGTTCTGGACCACAGCCATGGCTGTTGCATTGGATTTCTCATGAGAAGCAATTGCTACCAATGTGTGAACCACCCTCTCTGGCTTTCTCTCCCTCTTCACCCTTTGTTTTGTGGCTTTTAGTGTATAACATTACGTTAGGAAACATGTAGCATCTAGTAGCGGCCAATAGGAGATAGTGTTTTAGGCAGCCAACAAGCACTGCCCAGTAATACATTTGCAAAAAGCTGAGGAGCCAGTTAGCATGGGCAATGCATATACAATCAAAACATGCTCTGAGCAGTATGATTAGCATAATGAGTAAGGGTGGCTAACAAAGAGGTGGAGTGCATCAAGGTGAAACCATATAGTTACTGTAGGAAGAATATCTGGGAGGGATCACCAGCTGCACTGGAGAAGAACTGTCTGGGAATGCACACTACCAGCACCAGCACCACCACGGCTTCACCTCCCAGCTAGCTGCCATGGAAAATTCCCTTTTCTCTAAAAATCTTTCCCTTTCCCTTTTGCCTTTCTCATATCCCTTTTCTCCTTCCTTTTTTCCTTTCCCATTTCCTTTTCCCTTTCCCTTTTCTCTTTTCCCCTTTCTTAAATTTGTGGTATTTTTAGTCTTTCCTTGAAAGTAGCCATTCCCACCAGAGCTGATGTCCCTTGGTTCTTTATATCATCAGTCATATCCAGACACACTCTCTGTAAAACATCCACGTGGATGTTGTTGGATAAAACAGCTGGGTAATCAGTCACTTCAGTGATTTATTGCTGGTGCCTAGGGTTTCCACTTTTAGGTTTGTAACGATTTCCTCTGAATTAATGCCTAACGAGCCTAAACGGTCTTGCTTCTTCTCATCTGTTTTTTTGCATTTAAGAACTCTCATCCACAAAATGCTGTATCTTTCTCTCTGAGCCAAACATTTCTTCTTTCAAAAACTGTCCTCTATGCCTCTCTCATGTTCATCTAACTGCCTGGAAGAATACCTACTGGATAGTTACTGTGTCAGGAGTGCCCCTGGTCATCTCCACAAACTGTTTTATTACCCATAGGACTTTAAGCATAAGGTTTCAGAATAAGTCCTTATAGCATCTTTGGATGATGAAAAATGGGGAGGAATTCTTTATCATGTATACTTGTAAAACTGCAATCTTGGCATTTTTAATATCACCTCAAGATCCTGCTATACTTTACCAAGGCTACAGTGGGAGGCAGCATGCACCAGTAGACAAGGCAGTGTACTAAGACTCAAGACTGCTGGGGTATACTCCTGTCTGCATGACTCACTTTTCTGTGGTCTTTGGCAAGTTATTACACCTCTGTGCTTTAGTTTCTTTATCTGTGGTAAAGAGAGCATTGATGCTAGGTTCTCACTGTTGTCTGCAAAGTACTTGGACTCTAGAGATGAGAAGGGATTTAGTTAAGTATGAGTGTTTTTTGTTAGAGCCAGATTGTTGACAATTAAATCTTTATGAACAAATAGGTCCTAAAATTAGACCATTGTGAGGTCAGCTTATTTCATTTCACCAAATCTAGCAACTTGGTGACAGTGCAGGAGGGAAGTTGCTGGAAGCTGCATGGAGAGGTGCCCAGTCAGGTTCTGCTACTGTTCTTTTATACAATCAGTGCAAATGAAACATTCCTGATTCCCAGCTAATTATTAGGAGTGTGACTTATTTCACCTGTTTTACCCATCTAGAAAGCAGGAGTCTAATTCAGACTTCTAATTTCCTGCTATAGTTGAGAGGGAGAGAGACAGATTCCTTGAAGAGCAGTTCATCCAACTGTTAGGACACTACCCTGCACAATGGCATCTTTATCTGGTACCTTATCTACTAAGCGTACTGCAACTGCAACGTCTTAGCATTATATGTACAGTTTTGTAGTTGCATTTCTTTGGTTGCTCATAATTTTTTTGTGAAAAAGTAGTCTGCTGAAATCCTTCTCAGTTGTTTTCAAGAGATGTCCTCTTGGGTGGCTACAAAAATTCTTTCTATTATTCCTTAAATTCATGATTTGACATTTTACGCTGTTGATTTTTTTTCCCATTTTCAGCACTTTGAATCTAAAGATCATCTATTTCTTTCTTGTGTGATATCCTGAACCTCCTCTATATTAATCACTTCCCATAACACAATGTCATAAGCAAGTTTTGTCATCACGTTTCCACATTAAAATGATGTGAAAATATTTAAGAAATCAGTCACTAGGCTACTCCTTGAGGAACTCCACTCTTGACTTTCCTCCACCCAGTATATTCCCCTTCAAAAGCACCTAGTGCTGTCTCTCCTCTAACTAATTCCTTATTCACCTGAAATTTCTTCTGCTAATTTGCATCTTCTCCAATTTCCCATATGGCATGGTAGGCCAGACAGATGACATCGATGGCATTTCTTTTGTCTAGAAAATGAGTTAGCAAAGAAGGATGTCAGGCTATTCAAATGCCACTCACATTCAGTAAACCCAAGCTGCAATTTATCTCATTCTCCATTTTTTCATTGTCTTCGGTTTCTTTTTCCATCAAAATATGTTTCAGGGCCCCGAGGGCACTAATAGGCCTTAATTGCCCTGACCGGCCTTGCCTGAGGCCTCCACCCACCCCTTACAGCTCCTCCAGGAACTGCAACAATATGTTCTTAAACTTCTCATACTTTTGAGATCAGAATAATGGGCCTGTAGTTACATAAATACCACTTTTAACCGTCCTTAAATAACATCACTGCATTTTCATGCCCTCCCTGACTTGAGATCTGTGTTGGAAGTACTGCTATTGGACCAATTGCTTCGTGTATTCTCAGGACTCTTTACAGAGAAATCTGTAATGGAGATGACACTCTCTTCCTGACCTGAACTCATCAAGCTCTCTGATTTTTTTGTGTGCACCTCAGTTCTGGTAATTTTTATTTCTATATTCTTAATCACAGAGCTGTCCTGCCTTTGCACTTATGTTCAGTGTCATCGTCTTTACTGACAACTGAGAAGCACAACGACAATTATGCTTCATCAGAAAACTTCTTTCTGTAGATCTTCATTCAGTTAGGCTGCTAGGCACATGCCTAACTTAGAGGCCAGTGGGAAAATTTGTATGTTTAAACACTTCACTCTGTTGGACACTTGCACCCAGTTGCCAAGCTTGCTGTCACAAGATTAGTGACATTCTACACTTTAGCTCACAAAATGTAGTCTTCAGGCATCTCAAGGAGCTGACACAGGTGTCAAGAGACACTTTCCAAGGCTAAATATTGGAGCTTGCATTTTAATGCAGTACATTATTACGGGCAAATATTCTCATCTAGCAGCCATGCACCATATGGTTATCTAGTTTCAAGCAGATTGCTAACCCCAGACCGCCTTAATGCAAATAAATCATGGCATTCTCTTAATATATTGGAGACTGCATCTGTTATCCTGCACCTGTCTCTACTGCGGCAACAGAATGATTTATGGTTCTAAACTTCAGCTTGTTACGAAATGGCACATGGATAGACACACGTGCCACCATCAGTTTTGGGGACAGATGGAAATGTAGCAGTGTCATAAACTTCAGACATTATTTCCTGATCATATCAAAACTCTCTGATGGACAGTTCTTTTGAGAAACACACCTAGAAGCTGTTTACTCACCAACATCTGTGTGTTTCTTTGATAACTGGAGCAATGCTTAACATCTGCTGGTTTAACTTGTCGTACATGACATGAGGTTCATTTAAAATATTTGTCCATATTGGAGAAATGAAGATCAGTACATAGCTTTAGAGTACCAACAAGCAAAGAACTTCTCTAATCATTTGTTGTTTGCAACTCAATTTAAAAGTGATTTTAAAGGAATTGATTGTGTATGTGTGTGTGTATATATATATACAGCTTAAAGAAAACAGACTTACTACTTGTTCAAGAACCAGTAATGAAATATATTCATAACTTGGTGAATAAAAACCAACTGCAATCTTGTTTTTAAGCTGCTTTTTCTTAAAGATAGGATGAATTTCACCTAACCTTACCAATCTAATATAAACGTGTGTCTCTTGTGGCCCTATGGACAATGAAGGGCAAGTTCTCCCATTTTAAAAATAGATCTCAAAGATAACTGACTCTTAAGTAAGTGCAGGAGACATTTTTGTACTACGTGCCAAAATTTAATCATGTAAAAGAAGATCAACCCCAAGACTTTTCTAAACATTAAGGTTAGGAATTAGCATGCTTGCTCAGATTAAATTATTCATTCGCCTGTTCACCCTAATTTTTTTCACGGACTCCTTGCCCTAGCTTCCATCTACCAGTTGATTGTACTATCATATATTACCAAGAAACTCTTACTGATGTCTGGTCTTTTCACAGTGTTTAAACATAACTGCAAATAATTTCAATTACATCATGAAAATAATTCAAGTAGCTTAAAATATTACCAAACATTTTGAAAACATTTACTTGGGAGGGTCTTGTTTTTTCCTGTTCTTCCATTTCAGCTCTCAGAATTACCACACTGTATGCTTGGAGAGCAGCAGAACATGGTTTTCTTCATTATCACATAAGTATAACACCTTAGACAGCAAGATGAGATGGATGAGAAATGCATTTCTGCATAGTTTTTCTTCTCTGTCATGACCAAATTTGAGCATCTGAATTTCTAGTGCCTAATAATCTTATACATCAGTACAGGCAGACTATTTTTGATTGTGCTTTTCATTCATACCAAGAATCTGTAAATGACACCTGATCTGGTCAGAAATTTTCTGTAACAAATTGTTGTACTGGAGTCTTTCATTCACATCATTACTTTTTTGATGGATACTTGCCTGGCTTCATGCTAGCTTGCCTGCTTCCTCAGTAGCCCCCAAGAGACCCGAAAAAACTTAAGATTCCTCAGCTTTTCAGCTCTGTGACTACAGAGGATTCAACATGACAGCTAAATTCACTATTTCTTCAGAAAATTGCTGACTGACTAATGAAAGAGCATGTACTTGAGTAGTTACCTCTACATTCAGGTTCTTAAGGGCTTCATCCTGTCCCAAACAAGAAAGCCTGTTGGACCTCCAACTCCAAAGCTCTCAGACTCTATCACAGGCTACCGGTAGGATATTGTGAAACAGGAGCCCTCCAGATCCCTGGAGTGTATCTGCAGCTAAATATTGAGGAATTTTGGCTCCATTAAAATTTCTGGGGTATTAACTTCTGGTCCCAATTCTCAAAACTATTTTTCACAGATATAGAATTTGCTTTTTCAGCAAGCTGTGAACTAGGCACCTTGCACTAACAGATGTTACTATACATCTCAGTAGACATCTCACAGCTCACTAGAGTTTTTATATTTGTTTGATGCCATGCTGCAAGATTTGCAGGTTTTTAGATGTGCAAAATTGCAGCTAGGGTACTTAACAGGATTTTCAAAAAGGCGTATAGACATCTAGTTCCACTGATTACAAATGTGCTTTTGCATTCTGTATATTGAAAACAAACATTTGTGAAGTTACTGTTATTGCCTCTATGGCAAATACTCTGCAACAGAGGACAACACTCCCTAGATTAGAGGTTTTCTTAGTCTTTATATATTATGAGAATTATTGATGTTCTACGGTTGTGCTTTAGAGTGTAGAAGGTATTTAAAATACAAAATTATTGTCAAATTGTTAGTAAATAATCACTGTTTTCTAAAAAATGCATGTGTGGTTTTCCATGCATGAATGGAAATTGGTCTTTCAGAACACACATAAATAAACTTTAGAATATTGGGCCAAATTCTGCCTTGACATAAACACAGTAGGATCTCAGTATTTTACTGAGAATTCATAGACTATAAATCAAGACAGATTTTGGCCAGTGCTGAGCAACAGAAACATATCAGCCTTGGAGGAGCTGTAAGTCACAAATTTAATTTTTCTATTAAAATTGAGCTGGCTTAGACAAACTGCAATTCTCAGTCAACAGCTTCACCCATATGAGAAACAAAAAATACTATGCCAACCTTATGCTTTCAAGTGAAAATACATCATCAATGTTATTAGTTATTTAAGGATGGATCCAAAGCCTGTGGAAGTCTGCCACTTATTTTAATAGACTTTGGAACAAGTCTTTCAGAATCAGAAACAGATTAATAGTAAATAGAAAATACTACAAAAAGCAATCTCAATCATCCTTCATTGGTTTATATCTCCTACAGTTGGAAAACTACCCTATGGAGGTTATAAACATATTTCTGATGTGTGAAACTGCATATGCAGGCGAATCTGCATACAGAAATAAACATACTTCATGTTTTATCTTTTGTTTTCTGCATTTTATGTATAGGCTATTTCAACTTGAAACACAGCAGCCTGAAAGCAAGTGGGAAAGTCGGTCAAAAAGATACCTTATGGTTTTAACATTCTGAATGAAATAGAAAAGACAAAGAAAGCATTGCTGTCTGAAATTGTATGAGAGAAAGCTATTTTTAGTTGAGTTTAAAATGTTTCTGTAGATTACCAACAATTATATACAAATAGACTTATTTAATGAATCAATGGCTGTCAGATTGATGTTCTTTAGGAAAACGACTAATGTTGCCAATTTTCTAAATTCAATCATAAATTTTGTGATATTCAGTGCTTTTCTTGTAGTTCCAGGTTCTTTGAATACAGTAATAACATAGTAATTCCAGGTTTCACTGGAAGCCAAATTAAGTTTCTAATCCCTAGAGCTAAAGAGAAAGCAGCATGCCAAGGGACAAAAACCAAACAGCTAACAAAAGGATCAATTAAATCTGTAGGGTTTTTTATCCGAAATCATAGATATTGGAACTATTAGGATTTAGCAGCACTGAGCTACTGTTAAGGATACAAAAAGGCTATGCTTGCATCACTTAGGGTCTTATCATATTCTCATTATATCATTATATGATTATATTCTCATTTATGCTAATATGTTAATCAATGTAATTTTGGGGTTGAAAGTAGAATTTGGTTTGTGAGACAATTTTTCTTATGTTATTGGCAGTCCCTTTATCCCCCTCCTGAGGCACATACTGGTCTCAAAAAAGATTGGAACCCCAGGCAGTACCCCCGAATGAGTCAGTTTAGCAGAATCACTCAAAAAGAGAGCAGCAGCAATGGTAAGAGATTCAGAAAATATGGCCTGCCATAAGAAGTTGAAAGAACCAGGACTGATTAGCCTAAATGAAAGAAAAGAGAGCATGTTTGTATGCATTTATATAACATATTGCCAAAAAGTGGAAAGGACTAACTCATTCTGCATTCCTGTGACAGACAGGATGAGAAGTCACAGGATTAAACTGCAAGGAGGATCATTTAGGTTAGATACTAGTAAATGTAATTTGGTATGGTTTTATAATAGCCCTTTGACCTGTCCCTCACAATCCCTACCATTGAATGTGTATTAGGGAAAAAGAGGTTTTGTACAGAGGATATTCTTTATGTTCTTGGTAACAGAAAAAAGAATAAGGCATTCAAACGTAAATCTGCATAATTACCTAGATTCTTTGATTTATGGAAAGTGAAAAGATCAAGAAGGCAGAAAAGTGGAAAGTAAGTGGTGACTTAGATCTGCTTTTTCCATACCCTTCAAGTGTACATTTTATCATAATGAATCCATAATGCAGGATTTCCCACATCCTAGAGGAATTAACCCATCATTCCCATTCAATTAAAAAAAAATTAATCAGTCTCTTTTTGAACCACACTAACCCAGTCCCGTTTAAGACATTAAGATCTAATTTATACACTCAATCCCAAGTTTCACACAACTGGTTGCATTAGAAGACTTTGATGTAAAGGGCTCAGTATGCCAACCACCGAAATTACAAATAAACTTCTGCCAATTGCAACTCCTCTTTTCAATCCAACCTAACAAAATCATGTAGTTACATTTATTTACTCCTTTTACCTGGCGGTATCAAAGTGCTTGAGAAACTTTAATTATTCTCACAACAATCCAACAAGGTAGCAAAGTGTTAGTGTGACCTATTTAAACCACAAGAAAATCATAGAATCATAGAATCATTAAGGTTGGAAAAGACCTCTAAGATCATCGAGTCCAGCCGTCGACCCAACACCACCATGCCCACTAAACCATGTCCCTAAGCACCGCATCTATGCGTCTTTTAAATACTTGCAGGGATGGTGACTCAACTACTTCCCTGGGCAGCCTGTTCCAATGTTTAACCACTCTTTCAGTAAAGAAATTTTTCCTCATGTCCAAATAGAATGACAAAGACCAAGTCACTTTCTCGAGATCATGCAGAAAATAAGTGGCTATCATTAGAGCAGGTTAAATAATTCTTTTCTATTCACTAGGTAGGGCTTCCTCTCTAATAGTGATAACATCATGACTGTTTATTTATGGCAGAATTGTGCTGAAGTAATTCCACTACATTGCAATAACTGACAGAAATAAAATGAGAATCTGGTCCATCAAGTGTGGCATTTCTATTTCTGTTGTCACTTGCCCTTTGCCTCAATTTTAAGACACAAATTTGGTGTTTCATAATAGTGTCTGATCAGATCGAGCTTCCCGAGCATCCAATTCACTGAAGCTGAAAGTGGAATTCCTCACTAGGGAGAGCCGGACTCAATGGAAGCGGTAACAGGTCAGCTGCAAGATATTTTGCTTTCTAAACTGCATGTGGAAATGATATTATTTGTGCAGTGCCATAATAGGATGGATCTCCATTTGACAAGGTAACAGTACAGAAACCTCATCGTGCTAATACTGTCTTTCAGTAATGTAATTACTTCATTAAATGAGGTACCTGATTCTTTAATTAAAATTAAGGAACAGAAAGGATTTTAGAATTATTTAATTGCTGTCCACCTGCATATATTTAGAAAAATAACAATGGTTTATCTACAGGTTGAGTAGAAAACTCATTATGGCAAAGAGCCTTTTCAGAGACAGTGATTTGCAAGTTTGACTTCTTTGGCTGTCTCATTAGATTCCACACCGAAGATAAAACACCACGTTGAATGTTTTTATTAATGTGCTCAGTTACTGCCTGGGATGTTACACCATCAGTCTAGACATACAAAGCTTTCTGAATGACAGAGTAGAAAATAGTTTTCTCAAAACAGTCTTCAAGGTTGCGCTCAAATAGGTTTATAGAAATGAAACCATATCAGCCACAGTTTCATTTTGGTGAATCCTAGTGAATCAATCTTTGCTAAGTTTACATTTAGGTGACTTGAATATCTTTTTGTCTCTTGAACAGTTTTAAAACTATATTAGGTTCCTGAATTACTATTGCTAGACATCATCCATACCTATTACAGCAGAGAAATTGAAGATTAAAAAAAAAAGCATAAAGCTTCTATTTGTCATTCAGTAAGTCTAATTCTTCTTTGTCATAGAACCATAGAATCATTAAGGTTGGAAAAGACCTCTAAGATCATCGAGTCCAACCGTCAACCCAACACCACCACGCTCACTAAACCATGTCCCTAAGCGCCTCATCTACGCGTCTTTTAAATACCTCCAGGGATGGTGACTCAACCACTTCCCTGGGCAGCCTC